>NC_051428.1:4035196-4057696 GCF_015228065.2 Penaeus monodon | reverse complement strand
AGACCATCTAGCATAAGGTATGGAGAACTATGTAACTATTTCATAACCTCTGATGTCTTAGTATATATACTTATATTGTATCCTAAATTTGGAATGGAGTATCACATGACCACATATCAAATGTAGCAATGCCTTTCCACACCCAAGCTGTACGCCGGTGTGGCAGACGAGTGATATAATACTTATCATAATAACATATAATGTTATAACCATGCATCAAATGTACCACAGCTTACCCACGCCTGTGCAGTTAGCCAGGGTGGTAAATAAAGGACTAAACTAAAAGGCGAAATAAGGGGGAGACGCAATAACGCTGGATAGTTTTCGTCTTGTCTTAGTTTAAGTAACATGAACAAGTGCTTGGGTCATTAAGAGAACTGGTACTATAGTGTAACTTCAAATTTAGAGTATTTTGATTTATAGAAATGGGCAGTGGGAATGTACCACATTCGGCATTATTTTTATGTATTTTTATGATTGTTGCTATCATTATTATCATTATCATTATCATTATCATCATCATCATCATCATCATCATCATCATCATCATCATCATCATCATCATCATCATCATCATCATCATCATCATCATCATCATCATCATCATCATTATTACCATTACCATTACCATTACTATTATTATTATTATTATTATTATTAATATTATTATTATGATGTTAATGCTGCTGCTGATGGTGATGATGATGGTTATGATCGTCAATTATTGTTATCATCATTATTATTATTATCATTATTATTATTATTGTTGTTGTCACCATTGCCATTACCATCAACATCATCATCAATATCATCACTGAGTAGTTCCTGTTCCAAATTTATCTGTCGTTATTACCATAATCATCATCATCATCATCGGTTAGTTCCTATTCCAAACTTATCATCATCATCATCAAGGGGCTAACGCCGACGGGGGCGCATGGCCGCATCCACCCTTCGCTTCCAGCCACGAGGATCCCTCGAGGCGAGTCTAAAGGCAGGCACACGGCCCATCTCTAGTTCCTCGCGACAGGTCTCGTCGAGCTGCCCAAGCCATGATCTCCTAGGACGTCCCACAGGTCTCCTCCACCCGGGGTTGTCTCGCAGAGAGACAACCCTGGGGGGCAGGGTCGTCCATAGGGAGGCGGAGCTAGGGGCTATATGCCTGAGTTGGCGACCCCTGGTTTATGCAAGTAACAGGTCCCATGCCAGTCCACGGTGTAACCGCAGGTTGGACACGTGGCCCTGCCAAAACTGTCCCCCATGATCCGGCGAAGGGACTTTTTACAAAAGGCATCAAGGCGAGACTCCAAGGCACTGGATAGCGTCCAGGTTTCGCTTCCATAGAGCAAAACTGGAAGTATCAAGGCCTTGAAGACACGCAGCTTGGTCCTTTGCATAGGTACCGATCTCCAAAAGCTCTTGTTGATCGAGTTCATGGCTCCTGTTCCCAGCCCAATCCGTTATTTGACTTCCTGGTCTGACAACCGAGATATGGACTACGCTACCATGGTATGTAAAACTTTCTGTGACTTCAACGTCCTCACCGCAAGCATGGATCGACGAACGGGTTCCCCTAACAGGCCCCCAAAGTCCTGAATCTGGTCTTGGTCCGGGGGACCTCTAGGCCTAGGGGCTTCGCCTCATTTCTAAATGCATCAAGAGCCGCCACAAGTGACTCCAAGGAATCAGATAGGATGGCAACATCGTCGGCAAAGTCAAGGTCCGAGACCTTAATATTGCCTAGTGTTGCTCCGCACTGACTTTGGCTAGTAGCTTGCCCATTATCCAGTCCATACAAGTGTTGAAAAGTGTGGTTCAAGGACACAGCCTTGCCTCACCGCTGAATTTACAGGGAAGTAGTTCGACATACCCCCACCACACTTTACAGCACTTTCAGTACCAGTATAGAGGCTTGCTATCAGGCCAATAATCTGTTGTCGGAATTCCCCTGAGCCTCAGGATCTCCCATAGCGATTCCCGATTTCACCGAGTCAAACGCCTTCTTGAGGTTAATGTAGGCTGCAAGCATCCCACGACCAAACTCACGACGGCGTTCCACAAAATTTCTCGAAGCGCTAGTATACGGTCTATTTTGACTTGCCAGGAGTAAATCCAGACTGCTCCGGTCTCTGGTGCCTCAGTAGGTGGTTGCGGATCCGTTTCGAAGAATGTGAGCGAGAACCTGCCTGGTATACTGAGGGAGTGTAATGCCACGGTAGTTGCTAACAGTCCCAACGATCCCCTTCCCCTTCCAGAGAGGGATGACCACGCCCCTCAGCAGGTCAGGGGGGAAAGGTACCAGACTGCCAAAGGCAGTCAGGACTGTATGCAGGCCCCGAGCCATAGGTTCACCCCAGCCTTTAGCAATTTAGCAGGGATATCACATATGCCTGCACCTTCCCATCTTCAGCTTGGAAATCGCCAGCCTAACCTCTGTTAGGGTAGGAGGTTTCCCCGCTGATGGGTGGGCGGCACAGGCATGAGACATCGCTTGCATCCCAAACTAACTGTTGGAGGGTCCACCTGGTACAACTGTTCAAAATACTCAGCCCAACGTTCACGAACCCCAACATGATCTGAGATGATCCGTCCATCCGCTGATCGGACTGCAGTCAAACTTATCCCCCATGTATTTCATTAAGTTATAGACACACCAAAGTGACACCAATGGAAGTGTCAGGAGATAAATAATTAATGAATTATAGTATCACTAAGTCACCCCGACCTTCATTCATTCATCTATGAATACATATGTACTCGGAGATATTTTATATTGTTCCAAACTTATTATATAAACAAGACAAATCACACTGGTGTTGTAAGATTAGCTAGGGTGGTAAGTTCAGAAATGACCTAATGGCATTCCAGTTTCAAGTTCTTTCATAAAAAATGTATTTAACATAAAGGTTTTGCACTCAAGTGTTACGCCCGTGCTACTTTCACTGAAAATAATGTAGGATCATATATATCATACTCTAATTCAGGGAATCAAAGGCAAGGACATTCCTGGGGGTTCTGGGATAGCTTAAGAAAAAATGTAAATAAATAAGTGGATACACAAGAATCAGAAAGAACAAAAGTGTATATATGTTTACATCACAATTTTGGAATGAGATGCATTATTTAGAGTGAGGGACTGCAATACCAAACCATTAATATGTATTAAAACCCATGCTTGTCTGTTCATATCCAGTGCGTGGCTGCCTGGAACCCAAGTCACCTAACAGTATAAGTATAATTTTCTACACTCTTCTCTATATAGGAACTTATAATAGAGAAACACTGAAAAATTCTCTGCCCCTAAAGTCTCTCAGTAGGGTCACTAACCCATAAAAAGATGATAATAATAATAAAAGAAAAAAAAAGTGTTGGGAAGCACTCTAATGTATTTTAAAACTTAATTTTAATATCTATAGTGCCATAGTGTAAAGGAGGTTTATGCAAAAACTAATATAAGCAAGTAGGCGACTACTGACCTAGGATGCCCAAAACCCTTCCCACAAATGCAAGAATGTATAATTTTGGTAAAATTTTAGGGCTAAAAAATTTAAACAAATAATTAAAAAATATATAAAGTATGGTCTAAATCAAGTAAAGGATAAAAAAAAAATTGAGTTTGGTGTATTAAAATAATTACTAAAAGAATAAATACATCATTCTTCGATAGAGTCATAGTATTATTACTTTTATCCATTTAAAATACAAATAAAAAAATTTTTTATTCAGGTACCTAGTTTTAAAATACAACTGGTAGTTCGGAATAATTTAAAATACATCACAATAAACATAATAATTCTACAATTACCAAGTACAGAAGACAGTGCATCATTTTCCTTTAAGATAACTCTAGCATCACAGAATATACAGATCTTTGGTTATGAAACCATTATGAAATAAAAACTGTATTACAGTGCTATCCAGTCATAGAAAAATGAATTCCAAATATCAGAGAAAAGCCATAATTCCCCATATATCAAGATGTGCTTTTTAAAAGAAGACAAGTCCTCACTCAAACCATTTCACATCAAACTTATAGGTAAAATTTTTTAAATAAATACAAAAAAAAAAATTACCCCAACTTTCACTGCATTTTAAAACACAATAACACCTTCATTTACACATTGTGGGCTTTGGTAAGTATGAAGGGAGTAACTGAATATTTAGTTACATCAAAATTTTACATTCCCATATTTTAAAAGGTTAAAAATCACAATAACACTCAACTTCATGTAAAATTTACCAGACCAGATAAAACACGACGGTATTCAACCTCACACACACCATTTTGTACTGCCATTATCACATCTTTGAGATTACAGACTGATTATGCAAACTTAATCTATCTATGCATTAAAAAAATATGTAACTTCTTAAGGACATTGACTTTAAAAGATGCTTCCTTATAAACAGAATTACACATTTTACATTCCCATATCTTAAAATGATATGAATTTAAGAAAATTCATATCAACACACTTAATGTTATGCAAAATTTACCAGACCGGATAAAATATGAAGGTATTCAACCTCACACCTACCATTTTGTACTGCCATTATCACATCTTTGAGATTACAAACTGATTGTGCAAATTTAATCTATCTATGCATTAAAAAACTACATTTTCTAAAGAACAACAAAAAAATAATAATAATAATAAAAAAATAATAATAAAATAAAATCTCCATTTTCCATTAGTCCAATTGATCAGATCAATTGAACCTCTGCCAAAACTATTAAAATAAATAATAATGATAATGATGATGAAGATGATAAATAATTTTTACAAATTTAAAAAAAAACATCCTAATACCACAGGGCTCACCCAGCCAATTCTACAAAATATTTCACAAAAAATAAGGATTCTCTTGGAAAAAAAGGACCTTTCATCTCAACCCATTCCCAGAAACCTTATCTCGTCTCCAATCACCTCCCTTCACTTCATCCACGCAGGTAATGTGACGTCGGAGGGCCTAAGCTGTCTCTCCCCTTCCTGCAGGAAGATCTGGAGTGTCCGCCACAGGAGATGCGTTCCCAGGCGCCTTCGCTCAGCCCATCGCCAGGTGCTTGGCAGCCCATAGAAGGTGCCCTGGATGCTGTTGCTGAGGTTGCCAAGCCCTGTGGAGAGAGGAGGAATGCAGGATATGTTTTTGTTGTACTGCACTGTATATTATATATTTTGTATATTTTTGGGTAAAAAATACATACAAGACACACACGCATGCACATGCACACGCAAAACGCACACGAACACACAAGAGGAAAAGAGAGAGAGAGAGAGGAGAGAGAGCGAGAGAGAGAGAGAGAAGAGAGAGAGAGAGAGAGGAGGAGAGAGAGAGGAGAGAGAGAGACACTTATACAGAAATAAATTTAGATACAGATATACACTGTACAGTATATATATATATATATATATATATATATATATATATATATATATATATATACATATATATATATTTGTATACAAATATGTATATATATATGTATATATATGTATACATATAACATATATATATACCTATATTTATATATAACATATATATTTAATAATATGTATACATATATATATACATATATATAAATAATATATGTAACATATTATTTTAAAATATTATATATTATATATAGATACATATAATTTTTATATTATAGATACAATATTAAAATTTTTATGTATACATTATATAAATTAATAAAGTATCATATAATAAATATATATAAATATATATATGTATACAAATATATGTTACATATATATAATATATATATATGTATACATATATATATTATAATATAATAAATATATATATTTTATAATAATACAAAATTCTAACACGCTCTGAAAGCTGTAGCATAAAGCACTATGACCGTTTACGCAAGATTCATTCTCTATTGTTTATATAAAACAGAACAAGACAGTGTGATACTGTGACCACACGATTCGCTTGAATATAGACTGTATTGGCATGGGGGGCCGCCCCCAGTACATTTGCAATGTCGAAGAAATTGAGTGTAAACTGTGTAATAAAGAATATAAGGCGAACACTTGCATCGTAGATGCACTAGTACAGCCTTTCAGACCATCTAGCAATAAGGTATGGAGAACTATGTAACTATTTCATAACCTCTGATGTCTTAGTAATATCTTATATTGTATCCTAAATTTTGGAATTGGAGTATCACATGACCGAATATCAAATGTAGCACTGCTTCCTCATCCAAGCGTACGCCGGTGTGGCGACGATGATTAATACTTATCATAAAATGTTACAGTCTGACATTCAATGTAATACCAACATATATGTTATAACCATGCATCAAATGTACCACCAAGCTTACCACGCTGTTGCAGTTAGCCAGGGTGGTAAATAAAGGATAAACTACAGGCGAAATAAGGGGAGACGCAAAAACGCGGATAGTTTTCGTCTGTCTTAGTTAAGTAATATGAACAAGTGGCTTGGGCTTTAAGAAACTGTACTATAGCGTAACTCAATTTAGAGTATTTTGATTTATAGAAATGGGCAGTGGAATGTACCACAATCGGCATTATTTATGTATTATTTATGATTGTTTTGCTATTATTTTATTTATCATTATCAGTTATTATTATCATCTCATCATCATCATCATCATCATCATCATCATCATCATCATCAATCATCATCATCATCATCATCATCATCATCATCATCATCATCATCACTATTACTATTACTATTACTATTTTATTATTATTAATGTTATTATTATTAAATTATGATGTTAATGCTGCTGCTGATGTGATGTGATGGTTTATTGATCGTCAATTATTATTATCATTATCATCATTATATTATTTCATTATTATTATTTATTGTTGTTGTCACATTGCCTTGCCATCAACATCATCACAATATCATCACTGATATTAGTTCCTGTTCCAATTTATCTGTCGTTATGCCATAATTATCAGCATCATCATCGGTTAGTTCCTATTCCAAATTATCCCCATGTTATTTCATTAGTTATAGAAACACAAAGTGACAACCAATGGAAGTGTCAGGAGATAACTAATTATGGATTATAGTATCACTAAGTCACCCCCGACCTTACATTCATTCATCTAGAATACCATATGTAATTACTCGTAATATTTTATAGTTGTTCCAGCTTATTATCACAAACAAGACAAATCACACTGGGTGTTGTAAGATTAGCTAGGGTGGTAAGTTCCGAAATGACCTATGTCATTCCAGTTTCAGTTCTTTCATACAAATGTGAATTTAACTGTAAAGGTTTTGGAAAAACTCAAGTTACGCCCGTGCTACTTTCACTGAAAATAGATGTAGGGATCATATATATCCTACTCTACTTCAGGGAATCAAAGGCAAGACATTCCTGGTGGTTCAGGGATGCTTGAAGAAAAAATGTAAATAAATACTGGATACGACCAGAATCAGAAAGAACAAAAGTGTATATATGTTTACATCAACATTTTGGAATGAGATGCATTATTTAAGTGACGACCTGCAATACAACCATATATGTATTAAAACCCATGCTAGGAACTTATAATAGAGAAACACTGAAAATTCTCTGCCCCTAAAGTACATCTCATATGGTCCTAACCTAAAATTAAAAGATGTAGTAATAACAAAAAAAAAAAGTTTTGGAACACTCTAATGTATTTTAAAACTTAATTTTAATTCTAATAGTGCCAATAGTGTAGAGGTTTATGCCAAACTAATGTAATCAGGCAAGTAGCGACTACTCGACCTAGGATACTCAAACCTTCCACAACTGGCAAGAATTATATTTTGTGAATTTGGGCTAATAAATTTACCAAATAATTAAAAATAGATAAAGTATGGACGAAATCACAGTAAAGGGATAGAAACAAATTGAAGTTTGGTGTATTAAAATATATACTAAGAAGAATACATACATCATTCTTCTGATAGATCACCGTAATATATTACTTTTTTATCCATTTAATACAAATAAAATAATTTTTAATTCAGGTACCTAGTTTTAAAATACAACTGGTAGTTCGGAATAATTTAAAATCCATCACAATAAACATATCATTCTACAATTACCAATACAGACGACAGTACATCATTTTCCTTTTAAGATAACTCTAGCATCACAGATAGGCAGATCTTTGGTTATGAAACCATTATGAAATTAAAACTTGTATTACGAGTGCTTCCAGTCCATAGAAAAATGAATTCCACATATCAGAAGAAAAGCCATAATGCCCCATAGTCAAGATGTGCTTTTTAAAAGAAGACCAGTCCTCACTCATAACCATTTCACATCAACTTATAGGTAAAATTTTTTAATAAATAAACAAAAAAAAAATACCACAACTTTCACTGCATTTTAAAACACAATAACACCTTACATTTTACACTGTGGCTTTGGTAAGTATGAAGGGAGTAACTAATATTTAGTTACATCAAAATTTACATTCCCCATATTGTTAAAAGGTTAAAATCACAATAACACTCTCAACTTCATTAATTACCAGACCAATAAACACTACGGTATTCAACCTCACACACCATTTGTACTGGCCATATATCACATCTTTGAGATTACAGACTGATTATGCAACTTATCTATCTATCATTAAAAACTATGTAACTTCTTAAGGACATTGACTTTAAAGATGCCTTCCTTATAAACAGCATACACATTTTTACATTCCCATATCTTAAAATGATACAACTTTAAGAAATTCGATACAACACACTTAATTTTGTGCAAATTACCAGACACGTATAAATATAAGGTATTCAACCTCACACCTAACCATTTTGTACTGCCCTTCTCACATCTTTGAGATTCAAACTGGATTGTGCAAATTTCATCTATCTATGGCATTAAAAACTACAATTTCTCAAGAACACAACAACACAAATAATAATAAGAATAAAAAAATAATAAAATAAAAATCTCCATTTCCTTAGTCCATTGATCGATCATTTGAACCTCGGCCACACTATTAAAATAATAATAGATGATAATGATGATGAAAATATATTAGATAAAATTTTTACAAATTAAAAAAATCATCCTATATACCACAGGCTCACCCAGCCAATTCTACAAAATATTTCACAAAAATAAGAGTCTCTTGAAAAAAAGGACCTTTCATCTCAACCCAATTCCCAAAACCTTATCTCGTCTCCAATCACCTCCCTTCACTTCATCCACGCAGGTATGTGACGTCGGAGGGCTAAGCTGTCTCTCCCCTTCCTGCAGAAGATCTGGAGTGCCCGCCCAGAGATGCGTTCCCCAGCGCCTTCGCTCAGCCCATCGCCAGGTGCTTGGCAGCCCCATAGAAGGGCCCTGGATGCTGTTGCTGGTGTGCTTCCAAGCCCTGTAGAGAGAGGAGGATGCAGGATATGTTTTTGTTGTACTGCACTGTAATTTATTATTTTGTTATATTTTTGATAAATATACATTACAAATACACACACACATCACATGCACACGCATCACGCACACAGGAGGAGAGAGAGAGAGAAAGAGAGAGAGAAGAGAGAGAGAGAGAGAGAAGAGAGAGAGAGAGAGAGAGAGAGAGAGAGAGAGAGAGAGAGAGAGAGAGAGAGAGAGAACTTTATACAGATAAATTTAGATACAGATATACACTGTACAGTATTTATATAATATATCTATATAATATATATAATATATATATATATATATATATTATATATAGATATATATATATATATGTATATATTATATATTATGATATGTTATATATCTATATATCTCTATATTCTATATAATCTATCTATATATATATATATGTATATATTATATATATATATGATGTATGATATATAATCTATAAATATCTCTTCTATCTCTTATAATATCTCTCTGATGTATACTGTCTATGTATATATATTATATATGTTTGTATATATATATATGTGTGTTATATATCTATATATGTGGTGTGGATATATATTATATGTGTGGTGTCTATCTATATATATATATATATCTTTATATATTTGTGTGTATATATTATATATATGTGTGTGTATATATATATTATATATCTATTATATATATACTCGTGTTTGTATATAATATCATGTGTGTGGTATTATATCTAAGTATATGTGTGGTGTATAGATCATTATCTATGTGTGTGTATATATATATATATGTGTGTGTATATATAATATATGTGTGTGTGTATATATATACTGTGTGTGTATATATATATATATATATATATTATATCATTAATATATTATATATATATCTATCATATATCTCATATATTATCATATATACTATCATATATATATATGTGTGTGTGTATATATGTATTATATATATATAGATATATATTATATATATCTATATCTATCTATATATATTTTATATATTATATATATATATATATCTTGATATATATCTTGTGGGTGTGTGTATATCTCATATATAGTCTATATCTAATTCATATTATATATATATATATAGTGTGTGTATATATATTATATATCTATAGTATCTATATATGTGTGTGTGTCTCTATTATGTGTGTGCTGTATATATATATTCTATATATGTGTGTTGGTGTGTATATATATATATATAATATGCTATCTATTATATTATGTATATATATCTCATCTAATCTCATATATATATATATATTATTATATAATATATATTCTATGTGTGTGTGTATATATATATATATATATCGTATATATATAATATATATATATATCTATATATATATATATATATATATGTGTGTGTGTGTATATCTATATATCTACTAATTATCTATATAGATATATAAATATATCTCTATATATATATCTCTCTATATCTTTATTTATATATAATATATTTATCTATATATATATCTATAATATATATTTTACTCATATCTCTATATTCTATCTATATCTCTATTTCTATATCTATATATAATCTCTATCTTTATCTATATATATATAATATATATTATCATTTCTATATATATAATAACATCTTTATATATATAGATTTCATATATGTCTATATATTATCATATATATCTATATAAATAATATATGTGTGTGTGTATCTATATATATATAGTCATATCTTCTATATCTATATATATATATATATATATAATCTATCTATCATATATATATATATATATATCTATGTGTTGTGTATATATATATAATATGTGTGTGTCTATATTATCTATAGATTCTCTCTATATCATATATATTATATATATATATATCTATATATATATTATATCTATCTTATATATATATATCTATATATGTGTGTGTGTATATATCTTATATAATAGATATCATATATATATATCTATATATCTCTCTGTGTGTATATATATATATCTCTATATATAATCTATATATATATATATATCTCTCTACTCTATATATATCTATCTTGTGTTTATATAATTATATATATATCTATATCTGTGTGGTATCTTACTATATCTATATCTACTATTTGTGTGTCTATATCTCTAATATATTATCCAGCTATATATATATACTCTGTGTGTGGTATTCTCTAATATCATTATATCTATCTATGTGTGTGTATCTATATATATGTCTTAATGTGTTTTTCCTTCATCTACTCATCTATGTGTGTGTATTATAATATATATATATATATAATATTATGTGTGTATATATATATATTATATATGTGTGTATATATATATATATTGTGTGTGTATATATATATATATATATATATATCTATATATATATCTATATATATCTATACTATTATATATATATATATATATGTGTGGTATATATATATATATATATATATCTATATATCTCTATCTTATATATCTATCATATCTATATCTATATAGATTCTATATCTATAGTGTGTGGTGTATATATATATAATATATCTATATATACTATTATATCATATCTATATATAATATCTATATCTATATATATATATGTGTGTGTTATATCTATATATATATCTTAAAAAAAATTTATTTCTTTTTTTTTTATTTTCTCATATAATATCTCTTCTATATCATATATGTGTGTTTATCTATATATCTATATATATGGTTGTGTATCTATATTCTTATATATATATATAGTATATATCTATATATATTATATATAATAATATCTATTCTATCTGTTTGTGTATATCTATATACTTCTATATATATATATATATCTATATCATCTATAATTATATATATACTATTATATTCTATATATATATCTTACATATATGTTTGTGTGTATATCTCTATCTCTCTACTATATATAGAATATATAATCTATCTATAATATCTCATCTTCTATCTATATATATATATTGTGTTGTGTGTGTATATATATCTCTATATATATATATATATATATCTATATTTCTATTATATATATATATATATATATCTCTCTGTGTGTGTGTGTGTATACTATATCTATATATGTGTGTGTATACTATATATATATGTGTGTGTATATCTATATAATACTATGTGTGTGTCTATCTAATCTCTATCTATATATCTCTATATATCTATATCTCTATATAATTATTATTTCTATATTATGTGTGGTATATATCTATATATGTTGTGTGTATATATATTCGATCTATCTTATCACTATATCTCTATCTCCTCTATAATTATATTCTATATCTTCTACACCATCTTCTATATCTCTATCTCGATTCGTCTCTATCTATCTCTATATCTCATCTAGCTAGTTATATATATATATATACTATATTACACACATATATTATATATATATATTATATATATCTATTATATATTATTATATATATATATCTATATATATATACACACACACAGCATATATAATATATATATAGATATATTATATATATATATATATATATATATATATAATATATATATATATAGGGGTGTGTGTAATATATATATATGATATATGGGTATATATACTATAATATATATATATATAATATTATATCTCTAATATAATAATATTATATATATATGTGTGTTTTAATATTATTATCTATTATGATTATATCTATATCTCTATATCTCTATATATATATTATAATATATATATATATATATCTATATGTGTGTGTATCTCTATATCTATACTATATATATATATATAGATTATATATATATATCTATATCTATATATCTATATCTCTATGTGTTGTGTATCTATATAATATATCCTATCTATCTCTATCTCTCTATATCTTCTCTATCTATATCTATCTCCTATATATCTATCTATATCACTCTCTATCTATGTGTGTGTCTATCTCTATATCTATATCTCTCTTATCTATATATATATCTATCTATATATTATATATATATATATCTCTATATATTATGTGTGTGGTGTCTATCTCTCTATATCTATCTCTCTCATTCTATCTCGATCTATATATTTCAGCTATATATATGTGTGTCTCTCTATCTTATCTCTATCTAGACTCTACTCTCTCTACTATATAGATATATACTCTCTCTATCTCTCTCTTCTCTGTGTGTCTCTCTCTCTCTCTCTATCTCTTCATCTCTTTATTCTCTCTCTCTCTATCTCTCTCTCTCTCTCCTCCTCTCTGTGTGTCTCTCGCTCTCTCTCTCTCTCTCTCTATCTACTCTCTTTCTCTCTATCCCCCCCTCTCCCTCTATATCTCTCTCTATACTCTTCTCTCTCTCACTAACTCTCTCTCTTACTCTCTCTTCCTCCTATCTCTCTCTCTCTCTCTCTCTCTGCGCTCTCTCTCTCTCTCTCTCCCCCACCTCCTCTCTCTCACTCATCTCTCTCTATCCTCTCTCTCATCTCTCTCTCTCTCTCTCTCTCTCTTCTATCCTCTATGTGTGTGTAGATATATATATCTATGTCTACAATATACATAAATATATATCCTATCTATTTTAATTAGATACCTATATCTTTTATATATATATGGTATACATATATATATTTTATATATATGTATACCTAATAATATATTTATAGTGTATATGTAATACATATATATATTTTAATATATCTATGGTTATACATTATATATATTTATCAAATAATATATATTATACATATATATAGTTATACATTATGTATACATATATATATTTATACATATATGTATACATATATATATGTATATATATATATGTATACATATATATATTTTATATATATATATGTATACATATATATATTTATCTATATATATGTTACATCTATATATTTAGATATATATATGTATCCATATATATTTTATATATATATCTGTATCATATATATCTTATATATATATATGTATACATATATATATTTAATATATATACGTAATACATAGTATATATTTATATATATAGTATACATATATATATTTAATATATATATATGTATAACATATATAGATTTAGATATAATATATTGTATACATATATATATTTCATATATATATATGGATACATTATATATATTTATATATATATATGTATACATATATATTTTATATATATATAATGTCTACATATTAGTTTAATCTATCTGTCTCCACATATATATTTATATATAACTATTTCTCCATATATATATTTATCTATATATGTATACATATAGATTTGTATATATATAATGTATAACATATATAGATTTATATATATATATATACATATATATATTAATACATAATATATTTATACATATTATATTTATATATTAATATATTTTATATATATAGATATATATATGTATACATATATATATTTGTATACATATATACATATATATATTTGTATACATATATATTTATATATATGTATACATATATATGGGGCCGCGGTGGCCGAATGGGTTTAAGGCTGTCAGACTCAAACCTGTCACGCGCAATCTGAGTTCGAAGGTTCGAGTCACCAGCCGGACGCGTTGTTTTTCCCTTGAGGCAAGGAACTTCACCTCGTTGCCTGCCGAGCCTGGGTGGCCAGCCTCATGTCAGTGCCGTAATAGTAGATGTGACTCGATAAAAACACCGGGCGGAAGGCAATGGCAACCACCGCTCTAAATTGCTAAGAAAAATCCATGGAGCCCATGATCGTCAAGCCGCGGTGGCCGAATGGTTTTAGAGCATCGTACTCAAGACTGTCACGACGCATCTGAAATTCGAGGTCGGTCGCCTACCGGCGCTTTGTTCCGTGGGCAAGGAAACTTCATCTTTGATTGCCTACTAGCCACTGGTGGCCAAGCCAGCCAAGCAAGTGCTGGTCCCAGCCCCGGATAATAGGAGAATAATTACCTAAAAAAAGGTACGACGGCACTCTCCGTGGCAAGAACTGGACGCCTACCACTTACTCACTCCAAGACATCACACCATGAAAAACTACAATTAAAGTTAACATCTGTGACCACGGCTGCTCAGACTGAACTACCGGTTGAAAAGAAGAGATACATATATATGATATTTATATATATGTCTACATATTATCTATATATTTATATATGTATACATAATATCTATATTTATATATGTATCCATATTATATTTTATATATATGTAGCCATATATATATATATTATATGGATACTTATATATCTATATATAGTTACATATATCTTTTAATATATGTATATCATATATATATATAATATTTTATATATCATCTGTATCCATATATCATTTATATTGCATCTGTAATACATATATATTTTTTATTTTATATGTATCCATATCTATTTTTTATATATCCTGTATAACATCATCTATTTTATCTATATGTTACATATCTAAATTATATCTGTATACATAGATATAAATATCTATGTCTACATTATATAAATCTAGATGTATACAATATAAATACTATATATTCTACATATATATATTTATATTTATATGTATACATATATATTTATATTATATGTATACATATATATTTTTCTATATATGTATCCATATATATATTACTATATATATATATGTAATATATATATAAATATATTGTGTATACATATATATTTATATATATCTATACATATAGGATATTATACATATAGATATAATATACATAATACATATATATACATTATCATATATATACAGATACATATATTACATATCCATATATATATACATATCCATATTTACATATACATATATATATGTACATATAATCATATACATATCTATACATATACATATATATACAATAATCATAACCTACATATATAACATACATACATATATATATTTAAAAAATATATAACTATATGTTGGTATCATATATATAAACTATATATGTATACATATCATAAATATATATATATGTATACTATATATTTATATATAGTATACATATATAATTTTATATATGTATCCATATATATTTATATATAATTATAACATATATATTTATATATATATGTATACATCTTATATACATATGATATTATATCCATATAGATATATTTACATATATATAATACATATACATATATAGACATATATATATATAACCATATATATACATAATACATATATATATTTATATATATTTATACATATATATTATCTTATATGTTCTACAATATATTTATATATATCTGTATACATATATATTTAATATATTATGTATAAATATATAGACATTAGATATATATAACATAGATATAGATATATACATCTAGATATTATTACATATAGATATATATACATATAGCATATATTATACCATATACATATATATACATATACATATCTACATATACAATATTACATATACATATATACATATACATATATACATTTATATACATATACATATATATGACATATATATATATATATGCATATATATTCTTAACATACATATATATACGATGTAAAAAATATATAAATATATATATGTAACATATATATAGAATATATGTGTAATACATATATATAAATATATGTATGTCTACTATATAAGTATATATATATATATTTAATACATATATATTTATATATATGTATCCATATTATTTATATATTTTATACATATATATTTTATATATATGTTACATATTATTTATATATATCACATATAGACTATAATATCATATAGATATCTATACATATATATACATATACATATATATACATATACATAATATACATATACATATATATACATATACATGTACATATATATACATATACATATATATACATATATATACATATACATATATATACATATACATATATATACATATACATATATATACATATATATATACATACATATATATATACATACATACATATATATATATATGTATAAGTATACAAGTTTGTATATATACATATATACATGTGTATTTTTTTCTCCCTTTTATGTTAAGGTGGCACAGGCCTATGAAAGGGCTGAGGACTGTAGGTTGCAGTGAATGATACACTAGCAACGTATATCTTGCATTTCATTCCATTCTACTCTCGAGCATTTTCCCTTCACTCACCTACAGAATGTCAGACTCATATGCCCATTACCTAAAGTTTCATTCCATTTTTGTTTCCTCACACTTTCACACTTCCTATGGTAATAAGCCTGAAATATTTTCCTTTTATTTGTCTCTATTCCCTTCTTTTTGCTTTATCCTCTTCTTTTTTTCTTCTATTTTCCCATTTACTCACCTATGGCAGTTATCATTGCCGCTTCCCTTGTCCAGGCTTCAACTGGAATGGTGTTCTGGAAGACGTGCAAGGAGATCACGCCAACGCCTTCGGACCATATGTCATGGATTCGCTCAATCTTCTTGTTTTTCTGGGAAAAGAATGAGATTTGAGGGTGTTGGTATGTCAGAAGAACTCATCTTCTCTGCGTGTAATAAGCAGGTTTGACTGGTCAATGCATATATGACTCGTTGTGGGGATAGTAAAAATGGAGTTGCTGCCTTAACTCCATGTATTGAGGAATCTAAACCAAATATGAAGAAAAGATTTTGGATAGATTCAACATGTCAGATTGTTATGCAAGAAATATGCCACGTATGGTTCTGGGCCCAGATTTAAGCAGTTTGATGGTAATGCGGGTAATTATGACTTGTGGGAAGAACATTTTCAAGGCGCTTTGTATGTTATGAAACTACATCTCGCGTTTGATAAAAATGCTTAAGAACACCCAGATGGCTATAATCTGGAGAACGCCAAAAGGACAATCTACAGTTATTCAACAGAGGGAAGTAGATAAAAAAAAAAAAAAAAAGGAGAAAAAGGTATAGTGATAAATCAGAAAAATAACACAAACAATGACAAAAATATCTGATGACAAAAATTAAATACTAGCAATACTAGATAAATAAATGAGTAAATAAAATAAGGAAATGCATTAACAAGTAAAGAATTGAATCAGAATAAATAAAATGTAAAAGATTAAATCAGATAAATGCTACAATAAGTAAACAGTAATATAAATAAGAAAATATACCAAATAAATTTGTTCAATATTTATTCTATTAATAAAAAGAATAAAATAAAATAAAATAGAACATTCATAAAGAGAGTGGATTTGTTTAATCTTCTTTTTTTTAAGAAAGAGAAAATAAAGAAATTTAAAATCATTTGTAAAATTGATAAGATCTACAAGAATCAGAGAAATATATACATACACATTAGATCTATCCTGTTCTAAAAACAAGAAAATAGAAAGAGAGAGAGAGAGAGAGAGAGAAAATATATAATCATAAATGAAAGCTGTAACTTCAAACCAACAACCTTAAAAAAATGAAGAGCAGCTGACGAACCCGTCAAGATGAACAAATCCATTGAAAAGATAAGTGTGTGAGAAAAGCCTCGATCAACATGGGCGTCTGCTTTCTGTTTACCTTTTTGCCATTTTCCAGGCTCTTGATGGCCTCGTAGAGATGGTAGTAAGGCCTGCCCCTTGACCCTTTGCCGATGTAGAAGATGGCGGAGATGAAACACTGAAACTTCTCTGCATCCGTCATCATCATTCCCCTGTAGAGACCAGGATATATATATATATATTGTATATATATATATATAGATCGATTATCATATATATATATATATATATTTTATATAGATATATATATATATATAGTATGTATGTATGTATGTAATATATATATATATATATATATATATATATATATATATATATCTATATCTATTATATATATATATATATATATTATATGGTATGTATATATATATATATATCTATCTATATAATAGAATATATATTTATATATATATATAGATTATAGATCTGTATGTATATATATATCTATATATATATTATATATATATAATATATATATATATGTATGTATGTTGTATATATATATATCTATATATATCTATTATTATATATATATATATATTCTTATTCTCTAATCACTACCTACATATATAATGTATGTTATATATTATATATACATATCTTCATATCATTTATATCTATATCATATCGCTATCTATTATATATATACATCTCTATATATACATATATACTCTACTTCACAAAAACATCTATACATATATATATGTATATATATCTATTTCTCTATCTACTCTAAATCGGGGGTCATCTATATAATATACTCATCACTACATATCTATCTATAACATATATATATTATATCCTCTATATCTGTCTCTATCCCTCCCTATATATATTCTCTATAATATCTCTCTATCCTATATACATATATATCTGATATGGTATCTATATCTATACTATCTATCATATACTATATCTCGATATATATATTATAATATACATATATATATGTATTATAATATATGTATATTATCTTATGATATATATTGATATATTAGTATATATATATTATACTATATATCTAATCTATATATAATATTGTTATGTGTATAGATCTATCTATCTTATCTATATATCTAATCTATATCTATCTCTCTATATATGTATTATATATCTATATATATGTATGTATATACTTCTATATATAATATATCTAATATATATATATCTATATATATATCTATATATATATATACATCACATAGATATATATATATACATATATATATGTATGTATATCTATATGTATATATATATATATATATCTCTATATATCTATCTAGTATATATTATACATATATTCTTATATACCTATATATATATCTATACATATATATAATGTATGTATAGTATATATATATATATATATATATATTAATATATATATATATATATATACATATATATGTGATATATCTATACCTATATATGTGATCTATCAATATACCTCTATATGTGTCTATACTATCTCACATCATCTATGTGAATATATATATACTACCTGTATATGTGAGATATATAATATATACTATATCGTGGCTCTATACTATATAATTCATTCTCTGTGATATATATATATAATACATATATATGTGATTTATATATATATATACATATATATGTGATATATATATATATACATATATATGTGATATTATATTACCATATAAGTGGGTGTTGGTAGAGGGATTATATATCTATACCTATATATGTGATATATCGGTTCTATATCCTATATACTGTTGATTATACTCTATATACATATATGTGATATATATATATCTCACCTCTCTCTGTGCGCTCTATACTCCTCTCCTATCTATGTGATATCTATATCTACTCCCTCTCTCCTGTGCATCTCTATCTCTCTCCCTCTACTACTGTGTCTACTCTCTCTCTCCCTCTATCTGTGCTACTATCCTCTTCTCCATCATCTGTGATATATCTCTCTCTACATAATATGTGATATATATATATAACATCTAATTGTGATATATATATATATACCTATGTCTTTGATATATATATCTATACATATATATGTGATTATATATCTATATTACATATATATTGTGCGATCTATATCATATAGCAACATCTATATGGATATATATATCACTATACATATATATTGATATATACTATATACTCTATAGTGCTATATATATCTCTACCTCTCTATGTGATCTATATACTATACATCTCTTGTGCTCTCTCTATATCCTCCTATCTCTGTGAATCTCTCTACTCTCTACATATATCATGTGATATATATATATATACATATATATGTGATATATATATAATACATATATAGGTGATATATATATATACATAATATATTGTGATATATATATATAGCATAGATATGTGATATATATATTATACATATATATGTGATATATTATATATATACATTATATGTGATCTATATATTATACATATTATGTTGATATATATAGATAACATATATATGTGATATATATATACATCATGATATATGTGATATATATATATATACATATATATTGATATATATATATATACATATATAGGTATTATATATTATGTTGATATATATATATACATATATATGTGATATATATATATACATATATATGTGATATATATATATACATATATATGTGATATATATATATATACATATATATGTGATATATATATATACATATCTATGTGATATATATTATATACAATATATATGTGATATATATCAGATATACAATATATGTTATATATGATAATATCCATATATATGTGATATATATATAATATATCATATATATGTGAATATATATATATATACATAGTATATGTGATATACTATATAGATACATATAGTTGATATCTATCTATACATTATATTGTATATATATATATACATATATATGTGATATTATATACATATATATATATATATATATACATATATATATATATCTCTATAGATTATATATTCTAATATCCCTATCATATGTCATCTCTATATATACATATATAGATGTTCAAATATATATACATATATATGTTCATAGAATATATACATATATATGTGATATATATACATATATATGTCATATATATATACATATATATGTCATATATATATACATATATATGTGATATATATACATATATATGTGATATATATATCATATATATATCATATATATATACATAGATATGTGTGATATTATATCTATATATTATTCTATATATATATATATATAATATATATACATATAAGAGGGGGGGGAGAGAGAAGGGGGGAGGGAGGGGGGGAAGGGGGGGGGGGGGGGGGAAAGGGGTGTGATATATAGATATATATATATTACATATATATGTGATATAATAATATACATTATATGTGATATATATTATATTATACATATATATGTGAGATATATATATATATACATATATATTGATATATATATATTATACATATCTATGTGATATAATATATAATACATATTAATGTGATCTATATATATATACATATATATGTGATATATATTATAATATATTGTGATATATATAATATACATATATATGTGATATATCAGAGATATATATATATGTATATATATATACATCTATGTATATC
>NC_051428.1:4013725-4030096 GCF_015228065.2 Penaeus monodon | reverse complement strand
TCCGGGGAACGCCACCCTGCCCACCCCGCTGAGCCTGCCCCAAATAAAGGGGGTCGGCAGGCTGGGACCGCCCATCCGCCTTTTGGGGTTCCCGAGGGCTCTGCCCCACAAACTTCATGGTGGTTGGCGCCTGCCGGGGTGCAGGCGGGATGAGTAACTCTCGCTCCCAATTTTGCGCGCCGATATTTGCCCTCCCAGCATGACCAACAGCCCACCTTGCTTGCTGGGTGGGAGGGACAGCAACCCTCCCCCCCAGCATATCCATTTTTTCTTGACGTGCCAGTGGTCTTTTTTGGGGGGAGGAGGACTGGCAAGGCCCACCTCCCCCGAGCTGCCCCTCTACCCCAGGGGGGCTAGGGATAGGAATTGGTACGGAGCCAGAGCGTGTTCACACGCTGGTGGGCCCTAAACTCCGTACCTCTTGGGCCTCCTGCTGTTTCCGAGATCCCCCCCCGTTTTGCCTGGGGGCCACAAGGTGCCCAGTTACCCATGGGTGGCCACAAGGAGGCACTGCAGAAGTCTTGATGATGGAGAGGCTGTGACCTGGCAGGGGAGGGCTTTGCAAAAGCTGCTCCCTTTTTTGCCCCTGGGCTAGCCCCTTTCGCGTGAAGCACCCACCCTATTATATATATATATATATTATATATATATAAATATATATATATATATATATATATATAATACACACACATATGTGTATATATATATATATTATATATAAAATATATATATATATATACACATATGTATATATATATATATATATATATATATATATATACATATATATATATAAAATATATATATACATATATATTATAGTATATACATATACATACTATACCCCACATCTATCTTTTGTCTATCTGTGTATATATATGTTATATATACATACACGCACACACACATGACACACAATACACAAACACACACCACACACACCACACACCCACACACACACACACACACACACACACACACCCCACACACATACACAAAACCAACACACACACACACACACAAAACACACACACACACACACACACACACACACACACATATGTACAGTATTTGTATGTGTGTGTGGTTGTGTGTGTATGTGTGTGTATATAATATATATATATATATATATATATATATTATATATATAATTAAATAGTTTTTGTATGTATATAATGTATATATATATATTCATATATATGTACATATATAGATATAGATATTTATATCTATATGAATATATATCTATATAAATATATATATATATAGATATATCTATATATATTAGACTATATATATAATTAATATATATATGTATGTAATATGTATATATATATATATAAAATTATATATATATAATATTATATATAGATATTAATATACATACACACACACACTGAAGTCTTTCCAAAAAATACCCGGTCTTACTATTCTTTCTCTGAAATAAGTAACAAGCTATGAGCATTGCTGTGTAGCTCGAACAATAATTGTTTTTCTCTGTTTTTTTTATTATTACTATTATTATTATTATTATTATTATTCATTTATTTATTATTTATTATTATCATTATTACTATTATGGGTTGTACTAACATCATAATTTTTATTGATTACTAACAATTAATTTGGGGATTAATAGTAATTACGATGATAGCGATAGGAATTATCAAGTGTTTTGCTATTTGTATTTTCTGCTTCATCATCATTAACATGACCATCATTATCATTACCATTTTTATCGTCAGCTCTTCTACAAGATGTTTACATATACATATATAAACGGGTGACTGGTGTATTTGTTTTGGATGTGTGTGTGTGTGTGTGTGTGTGTGGTGTGTGGTATGTGATTGCATGTGTGCGTGTGTGTGTGTGTGATTGCATGTGTGCGTGCGTGTGTGTGTGTGTGGTGTGTGTGTGTGTGTGTGTGTGTGTGTGTGTGTGTGTGTTTATATATGTATATTTGTATATATAATTAATGTATATGTATGTAATATGGTCAAGAGAATACTAAAAAAAAAGAAAACCAAGAATATTCTTATGTTCGTAGGAAAAGAGGAAGGTTTTTGCTGTTTATAGAGAGAGAGACATACAGACAGACAGACAAAATTATCCTTTTCACTGCTAAATGTCTAACTGGCTGAAGAATGAGGTTAAGTGTGCGGCCATACGAAGCACGTAGCTTAATCCAAAGTAAAATGTTCTGACGGTTTTCGTCGAGAAAATGCGGCGTCAGATCGCGCGTTGATAGTAAAACTTTCTCCTCGCCGTTTAAATTTGCTGGAAAACTTGCTGAGTGTTGAGGGGCTGCACCAAGGGTGAGCTCGAGTCCAGGGTTAGGCCATGTCAGACAAACACTTTGTCAGTCGACTCTTTGTATTTCCGTAGAAATTTAATGCATGTACATTGCCTTAGCCGTAGCACACTAGCGGAGAAACACCGCTCTCGTGTAATAGTAGCTGACAGTCACAATGAAACTTGGTGATAATTCAGTCGTGGTGCTCTCGGCGGGGCATGAAATGAAATCCAAACCAAGTCCAAGGAAATGATTTGAGTCTGTCTAGAACGCAGTTGCCTCAACAGCTAAGCCTGCTGATTAATGGAGTCTTAATCACTTCAGTGGAAAATCTAAAGAAATATCGCCCGGACAATTTCTTATAATTAAGCATAATTCGCAAGTGTAAGGAGATTTATGAAGAGGGCAGCATTACTCGAAATGCGCCTTTTCTTTTATTTTTGCCTCATTTTGAGTATTAGTTTTCCTGGTGGTTATCTGCTGCAGAGTTACACTTCATCGTTCTTTTAATTCCATTAATATCTCCTGTCTGACTTAGTTTTGGACATTGGGCATCGTAGAGATATGGGGCTTTTCCCAGTCTCATACAAGATTGTAACCGATAGTTCACATCCACTCTATAACTTTTACCTGATATCTTATCAACCTGCAAGAGTTACTAGAAGTTCTGTGACCCTCAAGTCAATGACATTTGATGCAAGTCGATCGTCTATTTTCTCCGTTCTCTAGATGCTTTTTTACTGCTATTTGTAGGCTCTGGAACAAATTGCCTTCAGAAATTGTTACTTTTCTCCGATCCTTGATAAGTTTAAAAGATCAGCTAATACTTGTTATGTGAATAGGTGATGATTTTCTATCCTTTCTGTCTGTGTTTTGACCTGCACTGACGCTTTTGGTGGTATATTTCTTGATTTTTTTTTTCAGTAGAGGTTTTTTATATGGCTTACCATAATAATAATAATAATATATAATAATAATAATAATAATAATAATAATAATAATAAAATGAAACAAGTTGGCTTCCAGGAGTAACATGAATATCCTCATACACATTACATTAGTTTAGATGAATTTTGATCATGTAAGGGGGACTACTATTGTAATAATAATAATAATAAAAATAATAATAATAAAAGGAAACATTCTGTGATGATGAGTTATGTTTTTTTAAAACTAATTTTATATAATTTGTCATTAATAACAGATTCTCGGTAAAGTTCAAGACAGATTTTTTTGTCAATCGAAAACGTGTTGCATTTCTCCCACATGCATACGATTCGCGCGGAAAGATTTTAATTCATGTGAAACTGCAAAATTTAACGGGGGGAAAAATGCAAGCGTGATAGATCCTGAATCGACTCAGACCTGGGCGACAATTCGAAAGATAAATGAGAGCTCTGGGTAGATATAACAGGAACGGAGAGAGTAAGATGACGTAGAGTAAGGACAGTCTTTTTTAGAGTGTCCCTTTTGCGTTTAGTCATATTGATTTAAATACATTAGGGAACGATGATTGGTGGTGATAATCGCTTTTTTATGTTGTTACTTAATCCACTTGAGTCAAGTACGCAATTCGCAATTAGATAATTACTATCAACTGCTTTATTATGGGGCTAAATGTGTGTGACTTGTATATTTACAGAATGGACACTGTAGTATTTTTTTTGTTTATTTGTGTGTGTGTGTGCGCAAGCAAGCAGGTATGTGTGCGTACTTTTTGCGTTAACCGTGTGCATAATCTTATATGATGGAGAGCCCTGACGCTAAGATTTATATTAAAAACCAAAACTGATACGAAAAAAAAACTGTATCACAGACATCATGAAAATACTAAATACTAACCATCACGTCTTCTTTCTCCTAGTATATACAAAAAAAATATAAACATCTAATCATATGTATAATACCAATAATATATATATATATATATAATATATATATATAATATATATATATAATATATATATAAATATATATATATACATATATATACATATATATATATATATATATATATATATACATATATATAAAACCACAAACACGCACACGCAGATTGAGTAAAGGAAAACCAGACGAACAAGTTAACCAAGATGGGGACCTTGGACGAAGCAGGTGCTGGGTTAAAAACAACTTCGAACGGGTTTTACGCTGAATTCCCTGTGAAATATTGATGACCCAGCGACCAAGTGGGGGAAGTTTCTGGGTGTATAGGTTATGGACGGTACGCGATGATGTAAGGACTAGTGTATAAATTAAAGAATGTATATATAAAATATATATATATTATAAAATTTTAAAATATATATATAATATATATATACATATATATATATAATATATAAAATATAAATGTGGTGTCACTTGTATCGAAATATTTATATGTGTGTGTGTGTTTGTGTATATATATTATGGCTTTTATAACTTCGTCTAGCAGTGGCGGTGGTTCATCTTCGCTGTCTTTGGAGTCTAATTAATGTTTTGTTAGATCTTTATTTTTTTTGTATGGTTGGAACAATATTGATTCCATCTATCTTTGACTTCTTTTCTATCACATAAAACAAGTCCTTTCTTCAGTTTTGATAGTGTCCATTGTAGGTTTAAATTTTCGTGTGATGTTTCGTACTCCTTGGTAGAGTTCTTTAGTTGTCCTATTGATAAAACAGTTTTCAATTCTCTGGCAATGTTCATTTAAATATTTTTCCTTATCTCGTCGCAATAATCTTTGAATTTTTGTATTCTGTTTTTTGTAAATTACTTCTTCAACTGGATTATTGATACCCTTTGATTTTAGGCATCTCCTTGTTTCAATTTCACTTAGTATTTTTTCAGATATCCAGGGGGAATTTCTCTTTTTCTTTTTGGCGATAGTTTCTTAAGCAGCGCTTAGCAAGAGTTCTTTTCCTTCTTCCCACAACTCATTTGGTGTTTTATCATCTTCACACTGATTGAGGAATTCAAATTTGTTTGACACTGTAATTCTGTAATTGTTGTCAAGAGTTTTGTAGTCGAGCTTTAGAGGTGGTGTTGGACGCTCCATCTTTTTGAGTCTTATTTGAAAGTCGATAGTTAGTAGTTGGTGGTCACCGTTGCAGTTGGCACCAGGTCTTGTCTTGGCATTTTTTATGCAACTTTTCCATTTTTGGTTCTGCACAATGTAGTCAATTTGGTTGCGTGTTCTTTTGTCTGGTGAAAACCAGTTACAAGTGTCTTGGGTGGGTTGGAACAATGTATTGGCTATAACTAGATTTATTGTACTACAGAATTCAATAAAATCTTCACCTCTTTCATTTATATCCCCAAGGCCGAATTTTCCACAAGTGTCATTTTTTTAGATCTTTTTTGCCTATTTTTGGCTTTTGAGGTCTCCCATGATTACTTTTACATCTCTGTTAGGGTTGTGTCTAAAAGTTTCTTGGAGAGTTTTAAATAAAAATTTTCCATTTCTTCATCACTTGCAATTTTTGGTTGGTGCGCAGCATTGTATAATACTAATGTTATGAGGTTTTGCTTGTATTCTGACTTTTAAAATGCGATCATTTATTGGGCTGTACCTAATTAGTGCCTTTGCAGTTTTTTTTTTTTTTTTTTTGAGAATCATAGCAACTCCGTGACTATAATTTCCTTCTTCTTTTCCAGAAAAAAACTCTCTTGTTTTCTTTAGTTTTGAAACTTCCATTACTTTTCCAACTGGTCTCACTTATTCCTAGTATTTGAATGTTGTATCTATCCATTTCGTTACAGACAGTATGTAATTTACCCATCTCTTTCATTTTCCTTACGTTCCACTTTTCCGTTTTTTAATGTGTTTCTTAATTGGACATGTTTCTTTATCTTCTTTGTCTTCCAGATGCATATTTAACATTGCCAGCCTGGTTGCCCACTGAATAACGTGCCCATTGATAACCCACGCGACGGGCGATGTGTTATGAATTATCATTTCTGTGTTTAATCATTGGTGTAGAGGTTTGTCAAGAGAAAAAAAAGTTGAGTGGAATCCCCCCAGGCCCCTTCTCAATTCCAGTCCCCAACTAACTAGGAGGAACTATCTCTGCCGATTTAAAACAGTTACACTGTAATACGCCAGACATTTTATTTGGTGAAACCAGTAATCAGTAGAACCGAAGGTGTTTTTCCCCAGATATCCACTGCCCTGCTGCCGACAGTTTCACCCGCAACCCTGGATAGGGAGCTAATAGGGTGCTATTCTTGTTCAAGGGAACCCCAGGGTACAGTTTATTGTCTTACCCAGGACAATGTATATATATATATAATATTATTTTAATATATATATTTTATATATATATATAATATATATATTCATCTATATGTATGTGTGTGGGGTGTGTGTGGGGTGTGTGTGTGGGTATGTGTGTGTGTGTGTGCTTTATATATATATATATATATATATTATATATATTTTATATATATATATATATATAAAATATAATATATAATAGATATATATATATATAGATTATATATATATATATATATATATATATATATATATATATATATACTTTATATATTCACTTGTATTGAAATATCATATGTGGGGTTTGTGTATTTTATTTTATGTCTCTCTCCTCTCTTCTCTCTCTCTCTCTCTCTCTCTCTCTCTCTCTCTTTTCTCCTCTCTCTCTTTTCTTCTCTCTCTCTCTCTGTATAATATATATATAAAATATATATATATTATTATATATATTTTAAATACATATATATATTAATATATATATATATATATTAATATATATATATATATATATTAATATATATATTTATATAATGATGTGTGTGTGTTTTATATATACATATATATTATGTGTGTGTGTGTGTGTGTGTGTGTGTGTGTGTGTGTGTGTTGTATTATATAATATATATATATATATATATTTTATTATATATATATTACATATAATATATATATATATTATCATATATGTATGTATATGTATACATGAGTGCATTTGTTTGTGTGTGTTTGTATGCGTTTATGTGTTTTCCGAGGCGAAGATGTGTTTGACTGGTTAGTTTTGATGACAGGATGACAGATTGGTGATGTCATTGTTTGAAAACGTACAGGTTGATGATGGTTAATTAACTGATATACAACGATATTATTTGGACATGAAATGAAGTATTGTATTTTTTACTTTCCTCTTCTTTTTATTTATTTATTTATTTCATTTTGTTTTATTTTTTTGATTTTATAGCTAAGTTGGCAATCGGGTCTGGGAAGGGTTGCTGTTACATAGTGGTTTTCCCACTTAACAGGCCAGCCCTGATTCACGTTCTCCCAACACACAGCAAAAAAAAAACCTGAAGCCTGAATCTTGGGCGAGTGACGCAGACACACATTTGACACCACCACCACACAACAACAACAATATAAGAATATAATATAAAATATATAATAATATTTATATATTATAATATATAAAAAGGGGGTGGGGGGGGTGGGGGTGGGGTGGGGAGAATAAAAAAAAAAAAAAAAAAAATAAGAAAATTTCAAAACAAAGAATAATAGAAAAGAGAAAAAGTAATAAAAATAAAAGATAGAAAAAGAAGATAAATAATAAAAAATAAAGACATAAAGAAAAAAGGAGAAAGATATATAAAAGGGAAAATAAAATATAAGGAAAAAAATTAAATTTTTGGATAAAAAGATTTATAATAGAATAAATTAATAAATATTTAAAAAAAAATAATATATTAATAAATAAATTTATAATAATATTAGAATAACCAAAAAAGATATAAGATATAATTTAATATAATCTTATTTTATTTTTTTTTTTTTTTTTTAATTTTTGTTTTTATATTTTATTGTTTTTAAAATATTTTTATTTATTTTTTTTGTATATTTATATTTTTTTTTTTAATTTTTATTTAAAAAAAGAGAATTATTAAAATATAATAAAATAAGAAAATAAAATATAAGAAAAGATAAAAAATTAATAGTTATATATATAAAGATCTAATTTTAAAAATATTCATAATATATGATTATTTTAAATACATAAAAATATAAAATAAATTTATATCAGGAAAAAAAACATTTATTAAAAAAATAAAACGGATTAATAATAACAATAGAATTATAGAAATTAGTATATATTAAAATTTTATATAAATATAAATAAGAGATTTTTAGGAAAAGTATAACATATAATAAAATATATATAGAATATATAATATATATATAGTTTGTATAATAATATTAATTTAATTATAATAATATATATATGATTATTAAATAAAAATATATATATATATATATATTTATTAATTATTAACAATGAATTTTTATCATTTTATATGATTAATTTTTATAATATAAATTTTTTCTATATATTTATATATATATTTTAATTATTTTAAAAAAACTATTAAATTATTATATAATCTATTAATTATATTCTTTAATTTATATTATATATATATATAAGATATTATAGATATAGGTAATATATATATATATTTAATATTTACGTATATCATAATTAAAATAATAAAATTAATAATATAAATTAAAAAATAAATAATAAATAAAATAAAAAATAACTTAAATAATACCCTTATTAAATATTTTAATAATTTAAAAATATATATAATATGTAATATAACATATTATACATAAATAAACATATCATATAAAAATTAAATTTTATATACAACAATATATTTTATATATATATTTTATAATTTTATATATATTATATATTATATATATATTTATCATAACACCCCACACCCCACACACACAAAAAAAATAAATATATAATTTTATATATATAAATCTATATATTATATATATATATATATATAATATTTATGTATATATGTTGGTGTGTGGTCTACATGTGTGTTTTGTTACACTCGCCACAGATTAGCATTCAGATTTTTTTTCAGCTGTTGGTTAGGGAGAACGTGAATCATGCTGGCCTGTTAAGTGGGAAAACCACTAATGTAACAGCAACCCTTCCCAGACACACTGAGCCATTTGTATTAAAACAAAACAAATAAAACAAAATGAAAAATAATAAATAAAAAAAAGGAAAAAGTAAAAAATAAATACTTCATTTCATGTCCAAATAATATCGTTGTATATCATTAAAACCTCATCAAACCTGTACGTTTTTCAACAAAGACATCACAATTGTCATCTTTCATCAAAAAAAACCCTCAAAACATCTTCGCTCGGAAAACAATAAACGCATACAAAAAACACAAAAAAATCACTCATGTATACCATAATACAACTAATGTATATATATATAAAATATAGTATATATATAAATTTTTATATCTATGAATATATTAATATATATATATACACACACACACACACACACAAAACACACACACACACACATAATATATGTATATATAAAACAACACATCTTATATAAATATATATATTAATATATATATATATATTATATATTTAAAATTTTAATATTATATTTTAATATATATAATTTATGATATAATTAATTTTATTATACGAGAGAGAGGAGAAAGGGGACGGAGGAGAGAGAGACGAGAGAGAGAGAGAAGAGAGGAGACGAAGAAGAGAAGAGAAAGACATATAAAAACACAAACACACCATATAGATTTCAATTACAAATGAACAACATTTTTTTTTTAAAATATTATTAGATATAATTTTATAATATATATAAAATATACATATAACACACACATATCAAATATCTAAGCTATGCTATTTATATATGTAATAATTATATATATATATATATATATATAATATATATTATATCTTATTATAAATATAATATATATATATATAAATATATATATATATTATAATATTTTATATATATATAAATAATATATATATAGCACACACCACACCCATACCCACACACACCACACCACACCACAACCCAACATATAATGAATAATATTATAATATTTTAAAAAATATATATAATATATAAATATATATAATATATATATTGTCCTGGTAAGACAATAAACTGTACCTGGGGTTCCCTGAACAAGGATAGCACCCTATACTCCCTTACCAGGGTTGCGGTTTAAATTCGGCAGCAGGGCAGTGGATATCTGGGGAAAACACCTTTGTTCTACTGATTACTGGTTTCACCCAAAAAATATGTCTGGTATTACAGTGTAAATGTTTAAAGCGGCAAAAGATAGTTCCTCCAGTTAGTTGGAGACGGAATTGAGAAGGACCCGGGATTCCACTCAAAATTTTCTTTTCTCTTGACAAACCTCTACACCATGATTAAACACAGAAATAAATTCATAACACATCCCGTCGCGTGGGTTTTCAATGGGCACGTTATTCAGTTGGCACCAGGCTGGCATGTTAAATATGCATCTGGAAACAAAAAAGATAAAGAAAACATGTCCAAAATTTAAGGAAAAAACATAAAAATCGAACGTGGAACGTAAGGGAAAAAGAAAGAATGGTAAATTACATACTGTCTGTAACGAAATGGATAGATACAACATTCAAATACTAGGAATAAGTGAACCAGTTGGGAAAAAGTTGGAAGTTTCAAAACAAGAAAACAAGAGAGTTTTTTTCTGGAAAAGAAGAAGGAAAATTTTGTCACGGAGTTGTATGATTCTCAAAAAAAAAAAAAAAAAACTGCCCAAAAGGGTAATAGGTACAGCCCAATAAATGATCGCATTTTAAAGTCAGAATACAAGCAAAACCCCATAAAATTAGTATTATAAATGCTGCGCACAACCCAAAATTGCAAGTGATGAAGAAATGGAAAATTTTTAATAAAACTTCCAAGAAACTTTAGACACAATCCCTAAAAGGATGTAAAAGTAATCATGGGAGACCTCAACGCCAAAAATAGGCAAAAATGATCTAAAAAAATGACACTTGTGAAAATTCGGCCTTTGGGGATATAAATGAAAGAGGTGAAGATTTTATTGAATTCTGTTTGTTTCAAATAATCTAGTTATAGCCAAAACATGTTCCAACACCACCAAGACACTTTTCACGTGGTTTTCACCAGACAAAAGAACACGCACCAATTGACTACTTGGCGAACCAAAAATGGAAAAGTGCAAAAAAATGCCAAGACAGACCTGGTTGCCCAATGCAACGGTGACACCAACTACAACTTCGACTTTAAATAAAACTCAAAAGATGGAGCGTCCAACACCACCTCTAAAGCTCGACTCAAAACTCTTGACAACAATTACAGAATTCAGTGTCAAACAAATTTGAATTCTCAATCAGTGTGAAGATTATAAAACACCAAATGAGTTGTGGAAGAAGAAAAGAACTCTTGCTTAAGCGCTCTAAGAAAACTATTCGCCCAAAAGAAAAGAGAAATTCCCTGGATATCTGAAAAATACTAAGGGGAAATTGAAACAGGGATGCCTAAAATAAAGGGTATCAATAATCCCGTTGAGAAGTAATTCAAAAACAGAATCAAAATTCAAAGATTATTGCGCGAGATAAGGAAAAATATTTAAAAACATTGCCAGAGAATTAAAACTGTTTTTTCAAAGGACAACAAAAGAACTCTACAAGAGTACGAAACTCCACGAAAAATTTTAAAACCCACAATGGACACTATCAAAATGAGATGGACTTGTTTTATGTGATAGAAAGAAGTCAAGATAGATGGAATCAATATTGTTCCAACCATAAAAAAGAATAAAGATCCCAACAACCCAAATAATTAGATCAATGACAGCGAAGAGAACCACCGCCACTGCTAGACGAAGTTTTTAAAGCCATAATATTATATACCCCAAACACACACACACATTTAAAATTTTTGATTTCAAGGGAAAACACATTATATTATATATATATATATATTATTATATATATAATAAAATATATATATATTTCTATATATATATATATGTAAAATATATATATATAATATGATATATAATATATATATAATATATATATATATATACATTCTTAATTTTTACACTAGTCCTTACTCTATCGGTAAACCCTTTCCCTAAAACCCATTTAAAACCAAAACTTCCCGCACTTGGTCGCTTGGTCATCAATATTTCACAGGGAATTCAGCGTAAACCCGTTCGAAGTTTTCAACCCGCACCTGCTTTTCCAAGGTCCCCAAACTTGGTTAACTTGTTCGTTCTGGTTTTCTTTACTCAATCTGCTGTGCGTGTTTGTGGTTTTATATATATGTATATATATATTATATATATATATGTATATATATGTATATATTATTATATATATAAAATAATAAATATATAATATATATATTATATATATATAATATATTGGTATTTAATATGATATGATGTTATTTTTTTGTATATTTAAGGAGAAGAGACGTGATGGTTAGTTTATTAGTATTTCAGATGTCATGTGATACAGGGTTTTTTTCGTATTTAGTTTGGTGTTAATAAAATCTAGCGTCAGGCTTCCCTATATAAGGAATTGCACAAAGGGTTTAAAGCAAAGTACGAACAACCTTTTGCTTTGCGAAACACACAAAATAAACAGAAAAATACTAACAGTGTCCCCTTCTGTAAAATAAAAGTCCACACATTAGCCCCAAATAAACAGTTTGAAGTAATTATCTAATTGCGAATTGCGTATGACTCAAGTGGATTAAGTAACACATAAAAAGCGATTATCACCACCAATCACGTTCCTAAATGTATTTAAATTCAAATGACAAACGCAAGCACACTCTAAAAAAGACTGTCCTTACTTACGTCATCTTACTCTCTCCGTTCTGTTATTTCTACCAGAGCTTCATTTATCTTTCGATTGGCCCAGGTCTGAGTCGATTCAGATCTATCACGCTTGCATTTTTCCCCCGTAAATTTGCAGTTTCACAGATTAAAATTTTCGCGCGAATCGTATGCATGTGGAGGGGAATGCAAAACGTTTCGATTTACAAAAAAAAAATCTGTCTTTAAAATTGTACCGAGAATCTGTTATTATGACAAATTAAAATAAAATTAGTTAAACAAACAAACTCATCATCACAGAATGTTCCTTTTTTTATTATTATTATATATTATTTATTTACAATAAGTCTCCTTAATGATCATATTCAAACTAAACTAATGAATGTGTATGAGGATATTCATGTTACTCTGGAAGCCAATGTTTCATTATTTATTATTATTTATTATTTTTATTATTATTATTTTATTATTTATTATTATGGTAAGCCATTAAAGACCTCTTACTGAAAAAAAATCAAGAAATATACCACCAAAAGCTCAGTGCAGTCAAAACACAGACAGAAGGATAGAAAATCATCACCTATCAAAACAAGTATTAGCTGATCTTTTAAACTATCAAGGTCGGAGAAGTAAACAATTCTGAAAGGCAATTTGTTCCAGAGCCTACAATAGCAGTAAAAAAAGCATCTAGGAACGGAGAATAGACGATCGACTTGAATCAAATTTCATTTCTTGAGGGTCAAGAACTCTAGTAACTCTTGCAGGTTGATAAGAATCAGAAAAGCTATAGAGTGGATGTGAACATCGGTTCAATCTGATGAGCTGAAAGAGCCCCAATTCTCTTACGATGCCCAAAAGTCCAAAAAAGTAACAGGAGATATTTTAAAGGAAAATTAAAGAACGATGAAGTGAACTCTGCAGCAGATAACACACAGGAAATAATACTCAAAATGAGGCAGAATAAAGAAAAGGCGCATCTAACGAGTAATGCTGCCATCTTCATAAATTCTTACAAATTTCGAATTAAACTTAACTTATAAGAAAATTGTCCGGGCGATATTTCTTTAGATTACCACTGAAGTGATTAAGATTTCCCTTAAATCAGAGCTTAGTGTTGAGGCAACGCTTCTAGACAGACTCAAAATCATTTCTTGATTGTAGAATTTAAATTTCATGCCCCGCCGAGACACACGACTGAATTATCACCAAGTTACATTGTGATGTATACTATTACACGAGAGCGGTGTTTCCCTAGTGTGCTACGCTAAGGCAATGTAATCATTAAATTTCTACGGAAATACAAAGAGTCGAACTGACAAAGTGTTAGTCTGACATGCTTAACCTGGATCGAGCTACCCCTTGGTTGCAGCCCTCAACATCAGCAAGTTCCAGCAAAAGAAAAGGCGAGGAGAAAGTTTCATATTTAAAGGCGATCTGACGCCGCATTTTCTCGACGAAACCGTCAAATTTTACTTTGGATTAAGCTACGTGCTTCGTATGGCCGCACACTTAACCCATTCTTCAGCAGTTAGACTTTAGCAGTTGAAAAGGATAATTTTTTTCTGTCTGTCTGTATGTCTCTCTCTCTATAAACAGCAAAGCATTCCTCTTTTCTACGAACATAGAGAATTCTTGGGTTTACTTTTTATTAGTATTCCTCTTGACCATATACATACATATACATTAATTATATATCAAATATACATATATAAACACACAACACACACACACACACACACACACACCACACACAACACACACACGCACGCACACATGCAATCCACCACCAACGCACACTGCAATCACCAAAACCCCACACACCCACCACACACACACAAACATCCATAAAAAACAACATCACCCCTTTATTATTAAGTACATCGTAGAAGAGCTGCGATAAAAAGGGGAATGTAAAAGAGGTCATTTAATGATTGATAGCAGAACTACAAAATAGCAAAAAAATTTTAAATTCCTATCGCTATCATCGTAATTACTATTAATCCCCCAAATTAATGGGTTTGTAATCAATAAAGATTATGATGTTTGTACAAAACCCTAAAAGTAATAATATAAATAATAAAATAATAAAATAATAAAATAAAATAATAAAATAGTAATAAAAATAAAAATAAAAAGAGAAAAACAATTTGTTCGGCTACCACAAAGCTCATAGCTTTTACTTATTTCAGAGAAAAAATAGATAAGACCGGATATTTTTTGGAAAGACTTCAGTGTGTGTGTGTATGTATATATATATATATATATATATATATATATATATATATATACATATATAACAATTATACATATATATATATATACTATATATGTACATATATTGAAAAATATATATACATTATAACATACATACATATATATATAAAATACATAATATAAATATATTTATATATATATATATATATATATTTTTTTTTAGTATATATGTATATATATAAATATTTATATATATTCTATATAATATATAGATATATATATAAATATAATATATATACACACACATACACACACAAACACCCCACACACATACACATACTGTACATATGTGTGTGTGTGTGTGTGTGTGTGTGTGTGTGTGTGTGTTGTGGGGTGTGTGTGTGTGGTGTGTTGTATGGTGTGGTGTGTGTGTGTGTGTGTGTGTGTGTGTGTGTGTGTGTTTGTGTATGTGTGTGCATGTGTGTGTGCGTGTATGTATATATATACATATATATACACAGATAGACAAAAAGATAGATGTGTGTATATGTATGTATATGTATATACTATAATATATATGTATAATTATTATATATATTATATATATGTATATATATATATATATATATATTTCATATGTGTATATATATATATATATATATAATAATTTTATATATCATATCACATATGTGTGTGTATTATATATTATATATATTTATATATATATATATAATATATATTATCTATATTTTATGGGTTTGGGTTTCTTCACGCGCAAGGCTAGCCCAGTGCAAAAAAGGGAGCAGCTTTTGCATAAGTCTCCACCTACCAAGTCACAGCCCCTCCATCATCAAGACTTCTGCAGTGCCTCCTTGTGGCCAAACATGGGTAACTGGGCACCTTGCGGTCCCAGGCTAAACAGTGGGGGATCTCGGAACAGCAGAGGCCCAAGAGGTACGGAGTTATGGGCCCCCCAGCGTGTGAACACGCTCTGGCTCCGTACCAATTCCTATCCTAACCACCCTGGGTAGAGGGGCAGCTCGGGGGAGGGGGCCTTGCCAGTTCCCCCCCCCCAAAAGACCCGGCAACGTCAAAATAAATGGATATGCGGGGGGGAGGGTGTTGTCCTCCCCCCACAGCAAGGTGGGGGCTGT
>NC_051428.1:4006092-4013625 GCF_015228065.2 Penaeus monodon | reverse complement strand
GTCTTCTGGCCATCTTCTTTCATTCCAAATTTTTTCGTACAAAGTTTGGTAGAAGTATTCAACCTTTTCGCCAGCATTCTTGATTAGTTCTGCTGTTATTTCATCTATTCCGCTCTTGTTATTCTTTAATTTCCTTTATGGCTTCTATATTCGCTAGGCAGTGGCGGTGGTTCATCTTCGCTGTCATTGATCTAATTAAATGTTGTTAGATCTTTATTCTTTTTGGAGAAGTTGGAACAATATTGATTTCCATCTATCTTGACTTCTTTTTCCCTCACATAAACTAGTCCATCTTCAGTTTTTTGTGTGTCCACTGTAGGTTTAAAATTTCGTTGATGTTTCGTACTCCTTGGTAAGTTCTTTTGTTGTCTTATTGATAGAACAGTTTTTTCATTCTCTGCAATGGTTCATTCAATATTTTTTTCCTTCTCTCGTTCGCAATATCGTTGATTTTTTGTATTTTATGTTTTTTTGTAAATTACTTCTTCAACGGATTATTGATACCCTTTTGATTTTAGGCACTTGTTTCAATTCACTTAGTGTTTTTTCAGAAATCCAGGGGGACATTTGTCTTTTTCTTTTTGTCGTGTTTCTTAGCAGACGCTCCGCAGGAGGTCTTTTCTTCTTCCCACAACTCATTTGGTGTTTTATCATCTTCACATTGATTGAGTACTTCAAAAAAAAAATTTGTTTGACACTGTAATTCGGTACCATACATACATCACAGGTAGATATGTACATATAAGTGGTATATATGTATTTACTATATATGGACATACATATATATATATATATAATATATATATAAGATCATATATATATATATAATATATATATACATCCAGGGGTTTCCATTTTCAGCTTTAAAAAAAAAAAAAGGGGGGCCCCTCGGGGGAAAAAGGGGAAAAGGGCAATGCTTTTAATTACGTCTAAATCTTAGGTGAGTGGAATTTTGCCTGCCTGAGGTGGTCGCCTTGTCATGCCCAGTAATATTGATGATAAATAAGCATGAAATAATTCTATAAATATTTTAAATTGTAGAATATCCGAATTAACGGGGTTTCTTGTAAAGCAATACAATTGAACGCGAAATGGATGTGGTAATATTATTTCTTTTTACATATATCACCGCCCCCCCTAATATTTCAGCCGTTATTCTAACTAGAATGATTCTCCGTAAACCCACGCATTCGACAATCAGAAGGAAAGAGTCAAACACGAATGATAAATAAGAGTAAAGAAATATTTTTTTTTCATTATGAAGACTGCAGGGTCTATCGAAGAAGGCGAGGATGGCCATTCCCCTTTCTTTGTTGGAGTGTTATTAATAACAGGAAAATGTTAATTAGGTAATGTGTAAGAATGCCTAAAAACTCCTATATAAGGTGAAGAGGTGGGAGACACCATGTAGTATCGGTAATAAAAGTGGTTTACTCTTTTTTTCTGCTTCTCGTGAACAGAACGGTGGATACCCTTCGCCTCCGAGGAAAACTTGCCTAACAATATAAACACCCAGTACCGCCCTTAGCATTTTGGAGATCGGTGATTATCATTCTTTTTGACAACTACTAACTCAGTGTTTTCAATTACCTGATGATATGGGATATATTGCACAAATAAGCGTTGTTTGCAGCCTATTGTGAATCCATCGTGTGTAACATCTGAAGTACTCATATTTTAGAATTATTTTAAGATTCTTTTGCCCAAGAACAGGACCGAATATGATATGTGTATAATATTGCTACGCCAGTGGGTCTTTGTCTCTGTGCGAAACATGTTTAACATAAAAAGGGATGACGGGCAAAATGACCAACTGGCTGTGAGCGGGGAGCAGAGGAACAACCCAGAGACGCGGTTGGGTGCTGCTCCTGTGAAGATCTCGTGTGTGCCCTTGTGACCTGATATAACTTTGTGTTCCCCTTTTTATAACTCTGTGTTGCCCTTTTTTAAAAGCTGTATCGTGCAGTGTGACATGCTGGTTTTCCCCCCTGTATTGTGCCTATAAAAAGTGTACGGGTAAAAAACTTGGTAAATAAAGGGAAAGATGTCATTTTGTTTTTATTTCGTCCCCGCCTCGCCATTTGGGCTTTTCCCTCCGTGGTTTTTGGGGGACGCTGTGGTGCTCGGTGCCTCTGGAGCTGTTCATTTCACGCCCCGGGAAATGCACGCCGTCTGCCTACCCTCCCCTTGGTTGGTGGCAGAGAGACGAGGGGGTCGGGAAAAATGGTGCAGGAGGGGGATTTGGATTTTTGTAGTGAGAGCGCCGATTTATCAGCCCAAAGATGGCGGCAGCCATGAGGGAGGGAGGTATGATGGGGGCAGGACGAGTGAGGTGAACCCGACCCAGTGGACCTGACCCGCCATGCGGCCGGTATGAGGGGGGAAATGGCACAAAGGGGCAGAAAGCGGGACACCATCTCGCGAGATGCGGCAAGGGAAAGGGCAGGGGAAAAAGTTCTCCCACTTTTTGAGGTGCTACAGAGCAATCTTGATCTGTGAAGAGGGAAAACTCAGCGACCCGACAAGGCCGAAACAGCGTGAAGAGTGAACTGATGAAGGAGGGGGCAGACTCAAGGGCGGGGTTCAGGGCCTGAGGGAGGAAGTGGGGAGGAAGGCGGCTCAGAGGTAATAACGTTGAAAAGCAGAGAAGGCAGACGAGGTTCTGGAACAGATGCCCAGAGTGTCAGATTTACGGGGGTCTCCCTGGGTCCATGGCGGGAAAACCCCCCGGGGCCCTCGGCGTCGTGTCGGAGCCTGGTCGTGCAGAAGGCGGGGGCCCCTCAAAACCCGCCCCCTTGGGTATAGGGGCGGCAAACTGGACCCGGTAAACCCCCGCCCGTTGCATCCCCCCCCCCTTTCCCCCCCCCCGGGCGGTTAGTTTACGGCACGATTCCCCACCCCCCCCCCCGGCCTCCAGACATTCTGTGAAGGTAAGCCAGCTAAGTACGAGGGAAAGTGGCCCTGGGAGGCAATGTGCCCAATTTAAAATGCGGGGCATTCCCCGGGGGCTGGACCCAAGAAGAGAAGGCCCTGAAAAACTGGTAACGCGCAAAGGGGGGCCCGGGGTTGGAAGTGTTGGGGCATCTGCCGTCATCCCAACATCCCTTTTTCATCAGTGTGGAGGGGGCTTTAAAAACGCCGTTTCGGGACCACCCCCAAGGCCGAGGATATCGGGCCCACTTAAAGCGGATCGTGAGCGTGGCGAGACACTTCCCAGCTGGCGAGGATGTGGAGGCGTGGAAGGAGGTCTCCCCTTAGTGCAGAAGGATGATTGGGGCCTGGCCCGCGTTTTTCTTTTTTTTGACGCTTTGCAGGACCAGCAGCTGCAAATTACGTCAAGCGGGCACACCCTGAGGACCGCGGGTTGGCGCTGGCGGGGGCCTTGGAGTTCGAGGCCTTCCTGGGGCAACCAGGGGCCTGGGGCCAGCTGCTCACCCCGCCATGACCCCGGGGCCGGAAGGCTAAAGTGGAGAAGATGCACTGGGGAAAGGTGAGCCCGGCACTTTTAAGGCTTGTGTTGGAGCTGCAGTAAGGAAGGGCACAACGTAGTGGTGCGGGGGAGCGGAGAACACGCCCTCTCAACCGGACGGTTTCTGAGCCTTCCCAGCAGTCTGAAAGGGGGACGTAGCAGGTTGGTCCCATCAGTGCAGTCTTAAGGGCTAAGAAGGGTACAGGCGGAAAACTGGGAAGGCTGGAGGGGGGGGCCCGAAACCCATCCCCTGGGTTCCTGGGCCCCGATTTGGGGTAAGCTGCCATCGAACCAGCACGTGCAGGTGAAGGCTCAATAGATGGGAAGCCATGCGCCTGACAGCGGACACTGGGGCTGAGAAGACCCCAGTGCGGCCTGATTTTGGCCATAGAACTTCCCGACGCACCACAGAGACTGTGTGGTTCACGGGGCATTTTGTGCAGCTCAAAGGGGGCCCTGGAGGTCGATTGGCTGGGCAGCACGGTGAAGCGGCTGCCCGGGTAGTGGCCCATCTGGACGAGCACTGTTTGCTGGGCTTGACTACCGGCGCAGGTAAAAGGTGTATTGACTTGGACAGAAGCTGGTGGGGGCATGGTGAAGAGGTGCCCTTGCTTCAGAGTATAGCGACTGCACCCTTTCCCCCCGGACAGAGTTAAATCCGGTGTCGAATATCAAGAGTGATGGTGGAGTGAGGGCCTCGTGGAGCCCACCAAAAAACCCGCAGCTGGCTAATGGCGTAGCGTTTTGGGGGGAGCCCTTTTTGGCCAAAGGGGGGGGGTTAGTTAAGTGTTTAGTAACTTCCCGATAAAGGCCCAGAATTTTCCAGTGGGCAAAGCTGGGCAATTGTGAGGAAGTGGAGCGTCCAAAGAGTCGTGGGGGCCCTTTCCTGACTTCCCCGAGGATTGGCGCACGGAGCGCCCCCTAACCCGGCGGGGGGCCCGCGAATTTGTGGCAAGCTCAAGTACGGGCCCTGCCAGAAGGGGACCCATGACCGCGCAGAGGGAAGGAGGTACAAAATAGTGATTTGAGGTGGGTGCATAACCGCGTCGGGAAACGAGGGCTTCGCCGAAGCTACAGAGCCCCTGGGAAGGGCCATACACAGTGGTAGCGGCCCTCTTTGTCACCTATCGAATTTGCAGAGGGCGAAAACGACCTCGGTTGTCCCCGTGGAGGGTGTGGGGTTTCCATGGGCCCGGAACTATCCCGGGGGCCCTGGTGGAAAAAAAAAGATGACGTTAGCTCCAGTAGCGGCGATGAGGGGCGTGGCAGAAGCTGCCGAGATGGGACGGCCCTTGGCGGGAGGGCGATGAACAGACGTCAGGGTAACATACCCGGGCTTGGGAGAAGATACCCCCCGGGTGCCCCTGCCAATCATGCCGCCCCAACTCCCCAGAGCGACCCCCGCGGAGCGAAGAAAAAATTTTTTTTTGTTTCTGAGAACTGATTTTCAATTAGGTTACTTTGTTTTAAAGAATTTGTTTGTTCCGGGACTAATTTTAGTTTTAAATTTTCTTTAGTTTTTTTTGGTTTAATATGTCAGAGCAGACGGGTCGTCGTTGATAGGGGGGAAGTGCTACACCAGGGGTCTTTTCTCTGTGCGAAAAAAATGTGTTAACAGAAAAGGATGACCTGGGCAAACTGACACAATGGCTGTGAGCGGAGGGGCAAGGAAAAGCCCAGAGACGCGGGTTGGGTCTGCTCCTTGAAGAAACCTCGTGTGTCCCCCTTTGACCTGAATAAATTTTTGTTTCCCTGTTATAACTTTTTGTTTCCCTGTTATAAACTGTTTGGCGGTGACATGCTGGTGTCCCCCCGTATTGTGCCTAGAAAAAAAGTCGGGGAAAAAAACGTGTAAATAAAGAAAGACTGTCATTTTTTTGTTTTTTTTCGTGCCCCGCCTCGCCCCTTGGCGTTTTTCCCCTCGTGGTGTTCTGGGAGTGTGGGCTCGGTGCCTCTTGGAGCTGTTCAGTGTTCACGGGCCCGTGAATAGCACCCGTCTGCCCAGCCCGCCTTTTGTTGGGGGCAGAGAGAAGGCGGGCGGGGTAACAATAAATTTTGGACACACGAACATGATTATGTGATAAAATTTATAGCTTTGGGGGGAGGGCTTCTATGCAAATATGAAATAAACTAATTTTATGGTGATTGATACAGTAATGAAACGTATTTTATTTATTTTCCCATATCAGTTACCTAAATAACAAGATATCATGGTAAAGGAAAGAGGTACAGATACATTATTTAATTTTAAGATATTTGATATAAAATCCTATGCATATAAGTTTTGATAGGCATTTAAGCTAGTGGATATTTTCTTTCTTTCTCTCTCTCTCTCTCTCTCTCTCTCTCTTCTCTTCTCCCCTCTCTGTCTCTCCTCCTCTCTCTCTCTCTCTCTCTCTCTCTCTTTCTCTTTCTCTTTCTCCTTACCTCCTTCCTACTCTGCGTCTCCTTCTCCCTTTCTCCCCCGCTTTCTTTAATGTCCATCAATTCTTCCTCCCTGCCATATTTTCTGCCCTGCTACTGGGTTTTAATCGATAAAAATTATATTGATTTAGATTAAAATAGTTTACGTGATTTTTTTTGTAGAAAACGATTTCAAAATCAAATGATAGAAAACGAATTTAAGTTATGGTAAACTATTATAATCTTTTCATACGAATTAGCGATTAACTTTGTTTCCCATTTATAATAATATATGCACGTAAATGCACACACAACACACACACACCCCAAAAACAAACACACACACACACACACCACACACACACACACACACACACACAACACACCCCACACACACACACACACACACCACAACACGCACGCACGCCCGCACGCAGCAGGGCACGCACGCACGCACACACACACAAACACACACACACCACACACACCACAACACACACACACACAACCCAACACACACAACAGCACACACCCACACACACACAACACACCACACCCCCACGACGCACGCACCCACACCACGCACGCACATATACATATATATAGATATAGACAGGAAACAGTATCGTTCCTTCCCCTGGCTGAAACAAAGGCAGAAGTTGTCCTGAGTCTTCATCACCAGAGGAAGCAGCTTCGAACCTTCCACACCCAAGCCTAGGTGACCCAGTGTGAATGCCTTTCTGGTGATCTTCTTCTCGAGCAAGCACCTGCTCTCGAAGGGGGCCGCCGCATAAAAGGACACGTGTAGGAAAAAAATTTGAGAAGGGAGAGGGGGAGAGGGGGGAAGGAGGGAGAGGGGGGAGGAGAGGGGGAGAGGAGAGAGAGAGAGAGAGAGAGAGAGAGAGAGAGAGAGAGAGAGAGAGAGCAAGCAAGCCACACACGGTCCAGCTCTCCACCACTCCGCACTCGACCCCGGGGACACGGGGGTCTCTTGGGGGTCTCACATCCACAATAAAACCACTAGCAAGATCCTTTTCATTCACCTGCACTAGGGCCACTCTCTCTCTCTCGTTGATATAGATAGATAGATGATAATCTGCTCGCATAGATGAAGCGAGAAAGTGAAAAGTGCAGAGAATTACAATTTATTGGCTTAATTTCATATGCTGGTTAGTGAACGTTGAAAAATATGCTAAATTATGCAGTATGGTGTAAATGTGATTTTGCAGATTATTCAAATCATGGCGTATGATGTAAGAGCTTATTGAAAAGTGACAACAGCATCCACGATAGTTGAAATATAATTTGAAAAATTATTCTTTCGATGTTGTAAATGTCGCCAACACATCAGCTTTTGGAATTAGATTTAGACCGTGAGGTGCGGTTCCTGTTGTAGTAAGATTTGTTTCGGCTTTGTCATACAGCCTCATCTTTGGAAAAGTTATGGAGAAGAAATATTTGGAGGCCAGGTGTAATGAATGCAGTTGATGGAGTCAAGTGACAATTCTTGTGTGTGTGTGTGTGTGTGGGCTTGGTGTGGCGTTGCATATAATTATAAAATATATTATAAAATATATATATATATATTATATATATATATATTATATATATATATATTATATACACACACACACACACACAAACACACACACCACCCCCAC
>NC_051428.1:4003999-4005992 GCF_015228065.2 Penaeus monodon | reverse complement strand
ATTATTTTAAAATTTATTATATTTAAAAAAATATATATAATATATTATATAATATAATATATGCTACATACTACATACAAATTACTAATATTACTATATAGTCATATTGTATATATGTTTGCATTTTTATGTGTGTTCAAAGAAGAATATTTTTGTCTATGTACTTAACTATCTATATAAGCACATTTGCACCCATATATTTATGAATATTTATATAAAAGCTTGTGTTATTATGTATACGCATCTTAAGTGTAGCGACTTTTGTGGTATAATGAAAATGCAAAGTTCAACGTTCCTAGCTTGTCGGAAACTTCTTCATTTGATGAAGTACTTGAGAAAATACTACGGGAATAGTTACCTTTTATAGATCTTCGCCGTAAAGATATAATGTAAATAATGATATTTTTTAATATTTTACATGCGGGCATACACCCCCACGGGCCAAACAGACACAGACACAACAAGCACAGACACAACACACACACACACACACACATCAACGACCACACCACAACACACACCCACCACACACACACACAAACACACAAACACACACACACACACACACACACCTCTCCCTCCACCTACCGTTCACCCCCTCCCACACCCCTCACTCCCCACCTCCCACCCGCACCCCACTCCCTCCCTCCCTCCCCCTCCGCCCCCCCCCCCTTCTCCCTTCTCCTCCTTGTCCCATATACTCATAAAACGAATGAGAAGTGTTGAGTTTTTGGCCTGCGTAGTACATCTTTTCAATTTAACATCGCTCTTACACGGTATAGGAAAAAAAGGCAGAAAGATAGATCGATGAGGGGGAAATGTGAGGCCAAAAAAGGGGGGTGGGGAAAATAAAAATTAAAAGATAAAAAAAAAAAATATGGGGGGATGAGAGAGAAGAGAAGAGAGAGAGAGAAGAAAAGGAGAAGGGGAAAGAGAGAGAGAGGGGAAGAGAGAGGAGAGGAGAGGAGAACATGGGGTAAATGAGAACGAAAAAGGGGGGGGGGTGGGAAAGATAAGATAAGAAAAAAAGAGAGAAAATGAATGAATAAGATCAAAATGAAAGAGAGAAAGCGAATGAGAGAGAGAGATCGAGAGGCAAAAAAGGGAAAAAATAATTAAAAAAACCGGTGTAGAAAAAAAAAAATGCTAGTGAGAGATATATAGAGGAAAATGAGAGACAAAAAAAGAAAAAAAAGTGAAAATTGCTAAATAAAACGAAGAAGGAGGAAGAAAAATGATGAATACGAGAAGAGACCAATAAAAAAAATAGTGAACAATAATGAATATAAAGACAAAATAAGGGAAAATTTGGATTAGTTGAACAGTAGAACAAAACTCGGGAAGATTTTTTTTTTTTCTTTTTTATTTCCTTCTTCTTTTTCGTCTTCTTCTTCTTTAACTGTTCTTTACGTTTTTGCTTGTTCTACGTATTTTTTACTCTCTCTCTGTGTTTCTCTCTATTTTCTCTTCTTTTGTTTCTCATATTTTTTTTTTTAATCTTATACTACTATCTATCTATCTATCTATCTTTTTCTATCTATCTATATATATATATATAATATAATATTATATATATATTATTATACAATACACACACACACACACCCAACACCACACACAATATTTGTGTACATATAAATAGTATATTGTATTATATATATTGTTTTATATATATATATAATATAATATAATATATAAAGTGGGGGGGCGGTGGCCGAATGGTTTTTGAGCGCGGCTCAAGACTGCACGACGGCAATCGATTCGAGGGGGCGAGTCACCCACCGCCGCGTTGTTTCCCTTTGGCAAGGAACTTCACCTCGATTGCCTGCCCACCCACTGGGGCCAAAGGGACCCGTCTGGGGGTTTAATAGAGAGGGGATCGAAAAAAAAAAAAAAAAAAAAAAAAAAAAAACCGGCGGAAGGCAATGGCAAACCCCGCTCTAAAATTTCCAAAAAAATCATGGAAGCACATGACTCAGGGCCCCGGGGGTCG
>NC_051428.1:3988999-3993999 GCF_015228065.2 Penaeus monodon | reverse complement strand
GAGATAGGAGAGAGAGAGAGAGGAGAGAGAGAGAGGAGAGAGAGAGAGAGAAGGAGAGAGAGAGAGAGAGGAAGAGGAAGAGAGATAAACAGACAGAAAAACAGGCAGATAGATAGAGATAGACAGATAGATAGAGAGAGAGAGAGAGAGAGATGAGATGAGAGACGAGAGAGAGAGAGAGAGGAGAGATGAGAGAGAGAGAGACGACGGAGAGAGAGAGAGAGAGAGGAGAGAGCCGAGAGAGAGAGAGAGAAGGAGAGAGAGAGAATGAGGAGAGAGAGGAGAGAGAGCAGAGAGAGAGAGAGATGAGGAGAGAGAGAGAGAGAGACGAGGAGGAGAGAGAGAGAGAGAGAGAGAGAGAGGAAGAGAGAGAGGGGATGAGAGAGAGAGAGAGAAGAGAGAGAGAGAGAGAGAAGGAGAGAGAGAGAGACCCAGGAGGAAAGGAGGCGAGAATGAATGTCACTTCTCGATGAGCTTGTCACTTTGACGCGAACGAGGAGACAGGAGAGAAGAAACGAGAGAGAAAGGGAGAAGAAAGAGGAGGGGAGAAGAAGGGAGAGACGGTAGACGCAAATAGGAGAAGAGAGAAGAAAGAAGGGAGAGAAAGAAGGAACTGAGAGGCAAAAGAGAAAGAGGAAAGACAGAGCGGAAGGAGAGTGACAGGCGAAAGAGGAGAGAAGAGAAGAGAGAGAGAGAGAGAGATAAGAAGGGAAAGAGAAAAAATAACAAGGCTGTGAGAAACGGAGACAGCGAGAGAGAGAGAGAGAGAGAGACAGAGAGAGAGGAGAGAGGATGAGAGAACGAGAGAGAGAGAGAAGAGAGAGAGAGAGAGAGAGAGAGAGAGAGAGAGAGAGAGAGAGAGAGAGAGAGAGAGAGAGAGAGAGAGAGAGAATTGGACAAAGAAGGAGAGAGAGAGAGGAGGAGAGAGAGAGAGAGATGGACGAGAGAGAGAGAGAAATTGACAAGAGAGATGAACAGAGAGAAGAGAGAGGACGAGACAGAGAGAGAGAGAGAGCGAGAGAGGTAGAGACGGAGACAGGAGAGAGAAGACACAGCGAGACGAGAGAAGAGGAGAGAGAGAGCAAGAGGAGAGAGAGAATGATGAGATGAGAGATGAGAGAGAAGAAGGAAGAGAGAGAGAGAGGGAGAGAGAGAGACAAACAGAGAGACAGACAAACAGACATACAGACACAGAGACAGATGATAGAAAGAGAAATTAGAGGACAGGAAAGGAAAGAGAAATATGGAGTAGAAGGAGGGAAGAGAAGAGAGGAGAAGGAAAGAAAGAGAGAAAAAGTAAAATTGAGGGAAGAGAAGAGAAAGAGAAGAATTAGAAGGAAGAGAAGAGAGAGAGAAGAATTAGAAGAAGGGAAGAGAAGAGAGAGAGAGAAGAATTAGAAGAAGGGAAGAGAAGAGAGAGAGAAGAATTAGAAGGAGGGAAGAGAAGAGAGAGAGAAGAATTAGAAGAAGGGAAGAGAAGAGAGAGAGAGAAGAATTAGGGGAGAAGAGAAGAGAGAGAGAAGAATTAGAAGGAGGGAAGAGAAGAGAGAGAGAAGAATTAGAAGGAGAGAAGAGAAGAGAGAGAGAGAAGAATTAGGGGAGAAGAGAAGAGAGAGAGAAGAAAGGGGGGAAGAGAAGACGGAAAGGTAAGATGGATCTTGAGACATAGAGTGACAGGTTCATAAAAAATGACGTTCATTCTCGCCTCCCTCCCTCCTGCCTATTTCTACTCTCTCTCTCTCTCTCTCTCTCTCTCTTCCCACTTCTCACTCTCTCGCTCTCTCTCTCTCTCTCTCTCTATTCTCTCTCTTCTCATTCCTCTCGCTCTCTACTCTATCTATCCTCTCCTTGCTGTACTCTTCCTTCTACTCCACTCTCTAGACTCTCTCTCTCTCTCACACACCCTCTCTCTCTTCTCTCTCTCTCTCTCTCTTTCTCTCTCTTCCTTTCCTATCTTTCTCTCTCTCTCTCTCTCTCTCTCTCTCTCTCTCTCTCTTCTTCCTTTCCTCTCTCTCTCTCTCTCTCTCTCTCTCTCTCTTCCTCTCTCTCTCTCTCTCTCTTTCTCTCTCTCTCTCTGTCTCTCTCTCTCTCTCTTCCTCTCTCTCTCTCTTTCTCTCTCTCTCTCTCTCTCTCTCTCATTCCTTTCTAGTTGTCCTATTTTATTTTCACTTTTTTTCTATTCTCCTGTATTATCGTTCTTCTCCTGTTTCCCCTCTTCTCTTCTCAGATACCTTCTCTTGTCTTTTCTCTCCCCTCTCCCATTAACTTAATTTCTCGTTTCTCTTTCTTTCGTAGCCAATATGTTTTAGTCCTTCTCTCTCCCTTTTTCTCCGTTTTTTTTCTTTCTACAGTATATATATATATATATATATATATATATATATATATATTATTATATATATATATTATATATATATCAATACACTATACATATGCACCCTATACATATATATATATGTTTATATGTATATATATATATATGTATATCTATAATCTATCTGTCTATCTATCTATCTATCTATCTATCTATCTATCTATCTATCTATCTATCGACTATCTATCTATCTATTCTATATATATATTATATATTATATATACCCCTATATCTATATATATATATATATATATAGACTAGATTTATATTATATAAGATATAGATATCGATATAGATATGTATGGATATAGATATAATATAGATAGATTATATATATATATTATATATATATATAGATATATATATTATTTATGTTTACACACACACACACACACACACTCACCACACAACATATATATATATATACTATATATATATATCTAAATATAATATATATATATAGATATGATATATGCTTAATATACATATATCTATTATATATATATATATTAGAGATTACTATATATACGATATATATAGATATATAATATATATAGAATGAGATTGAGACAAGAGGAAAGAAAGATGAAATGGGAAAGAGAAAGAGAAAAGAGAAAGAGCCACACATAGAGACAGAGAAAGAGAGCGAGGGAAAGAGAAAGAGAAAGAGAGAGCGAAAGAGCGAGTGAAAGAGAGTGAAAGAGCGAGAGAGAACGCAAAAGAGAGAGACAAAGACAGAGGGAAATAGCGAGAGAAAGAGAGAGTCAAAGAGCAAGAGAGAGGAGGGAAAGAGCGAGAGAAAAAGAACAAAAGAGCGAGCGAAAGAGAGAGAGAGAGAACGAAAAAGCGAGAGAAAAAGCGAGAGAAAGAGAGAGCGAAAGAGCGTGATAAATAGAAGAAAGAGAAAGAGAGAGAGCTAAGAGAAAGCAAAAGCGAAAGAGAGCGAGTGAAAGAGAGCGAGCGAAAGAGCGAGAGCAAAAGAAAGCAAAAGCGAAAGAGAGCGAGTGAAAGAGAGCGAGCGAAAGAGCGAGAGCAAGCAAGAAAGAGCAAGAGCGAGCGAAAGAGCGAGCGAAACAGAGGCTCAATGCACTGCGCAGATTACACGTCAGGAGCCTACGCGTCGCTGACATTCCCTGGTTATTTTCCTTTCTCTAAGAGCTTCTTGACAGCATTTTCTGATGAAGAGGAAATCTGAAAGGGATCCTAAAGTAACGCAGAGGCGCGTGAGAGAGAATACTGGCTGGGCAGGGAGTGCGGACGTCTGTGTAGAGTGTGTGGAGGAGAGTGTGTGGAATTGTGTGGATGGGAGGGAGGAAGAGGCACTGTGTGGAAGAGTGTGTGGAATTGTGTGGATGAGAGGGAGGAAGAGTGTGTGGAGGAGAGGGAGGAAGAGGCACTGTGTGGAGGAGAGTGTGTGGAATTGCGTGGATGAGAGGGAGGAAGAGGCACTGTGTGAAGTGTGTGGAATTAAGTGGATGAGAGGGAGGAAGAGGCACTGTGTGAAGAGTGTGTGGATGTGAGGAGGAGTGTGGAATAGAGTGTGTGGAAGAGTGTGGGTGGATGAGTGTGTGTGAAAGAGATTTGTGTAGAGGATAGTGTGTGTGGATGAGGAGAGGGAAAGGAACTGTGTGGAACAGTGTGTGTGACGAGGAGGATATATGTGGAAGAGTATGTGGAGGAGAGTTTGTGGACGAGGAGAGGAAACTGTGAAATAGAATATGTGGAGTGTGTGTGGATAAGGAGAGAGAAATGAAGGGTAGAATGCGCGTGTGTGTGTATGTTTGTGTGTGTGTGTGTGTGTGTGTGTGTGTGTGTGTGTGTGTGTGTGTGTTTGTGTGTGTGTGTGTGTGTGTGCATGAGTGTGATTGCAAGAGGATGGAAGAAAGTCAGCGTGGAAGAGTGTGCGTGAAGGAAAGAGTGTGTGGAAGAGGAAAATAGTGCGTGTGGAAAAGTGTATGTGGAAGAAGAAAGAGTGGAAGAGTTCGTGTGTCGAGAAAAAGCCTACGTTGAAATAAGTGTGCGTGAAAGAGTGTGTGTAGGTGGAGGGGTATAGTGTGCACATGGGTGTGTGCGTATATGTGTATGCCATACATTTGTTCATGTGTATGTATGTACTTATGTGTGTATGTACATTCATGTGCATATATAAATTTGTGTGTTTGTGCGCATGTCCTTTGTATACTTACATGTGAGACTGTATGTGTGTACGTATTATGGACCTGTGTGGGTTAGTGTACGCGTGTGCTTTGTTTGTTTGTATATTAGATTACATTGTTAATTTCTCAACGAAAATATCTAACAAAACCTCTATTCAGGAATTAGCTCTTTATCACCTTTTGAATCGCACTTTTTCGCCCGACTAAAAAAAAAAAAAGAAAAAAAAAGAGAGAGAGAGAAAAAAAAGGAAATATGGAAAAGAGGAAGAAAGAGATGTAGAAGAAGATGAAGAAAAAGAAAATGGAAAAGAAAAAGGAAAAGAAAAAGAAGAAGAAGAAGAAGAAAGGGGGAGGGAGGGAGGGAGAGGGAGAGAGTGGGAGGGTGGGAGGGATGGAGAGAGGGAGGGAGGGATTGAAGAAAGAGAGAGAGAGAGAGAGAGAGAGAGGAGGAGGGAGGAAGGGAGGGAGCG
>NC_051428.1:3973999-3978999 GCF_015228065.2 Penaeus monodon | reverse complement strand
GCGCGTTGTTCCTTGGCAAGGAACTCACCTCGATTGCCTCTCTCGTCCACTCTGGACGGCCCAAGCCAGCTCAAGTCAGTGCTGGTCCCAAGCCCGGATAAATAGAGAGAATGATTACCTAAAAAGTTAACAAACAGCGGCCCCTCTCCGTGGAAAGGAACTGGGACCCTACCACGTAGCTCACTCCAGAGCATCACAACGTGAAAACTACATTAAAGTATCATGCGGCTCAGACATGAACCTACCGTTAGAATAAGAAGAATACATATTCATACATATCTGTGTGTGTGTGTGTGTTTTGTGTTTGTGTGTGGTATTTATGTGTGTGAGTAAGCAATACCGGTATATTACACATACAAGACACACACACCACAACACTACACAGACACACGACACACACACCACACACATATATATATATATATATATATATATTATGTATATATATATATATATATATATAGATAGATAGATAGATAGATAGATAATTGATAAATATATATGTAATTTTTTTTCTCTCAGGAATACATACATGACTATATGTATGTAATTATATATGAATTCAGCAAAAAGTGAAACGTCATGATTATGATTATCTAATAATAGTAATAATTATAAAAGAATTAAATACTATAAAGATCAATAATATCCAATAATGATAAGTAAAAGTAATAATCATAATAATCATGATGATGATGATGATAATACTAATAATAATAATGGATAATCATGATACTACTACTATTTCTTTCTTTTAACGGTAGGTTCATGTCTGAGCCGGCCGTGGTCACAGCATGAAATTAATTGCTAGCTTTTCATGTTGTGATTCTCTTGGAGTGAGTACGTGGTAGGGTCCCAGTTCCTTTCCATGGAGAGTGTCGTGTTACCTTTTTTAGGTATCCTTCTCTCTATTTTATCCGGGCATGGGACCAGCACTAGACTGACTTTGTGGCTGGCTTGACCACCTGCGGCTATGGCATGCAATCGAGGTGAAGTTCCTGCCCCAAGGAACAACGCGCCGCGCGGTGACATCGACCTTCTAACTCAGATTGCCGGTCGTGACAGTCTTGAGTCCCGACGCTCTAACCATTCGGCCACCGCGGCCCCATCTATAATATATATAATATATATATATTATTATATATATATATATATATATGATACTACTACTACTGCTAGTAATAATAATAACTATAACCGTAGTAACAATCATCATTATACACGATAGTTTTTGACAATAATGATAATTATAGTGACGATGGTGCTGCTGCTGATAATAAAGATAATGATAATTAGAATAATAATAATGATTATAATAATAATAGTGATAATAATAATTATGAATTGTGATTAGGCGCGTGGCCGAGTTGTTTAGAGCATCGGAACTCAGGACTGTCCGACGGCAATCTGAGTTCGAGGGTTCGAGTCACCGGCCGACGCGTTGTTGTCGTTGGGCAATGGACTTCCACCTCGATTGCCTGCCTAGCCGCTGGGTGGGCAAGCCAGCCCAAGTCAGTGCCGGTCCCAGAACCGGGTAAATAAAGCGAAATTACGGTTTCATTATAATAATAATGAAACCGTAATTTCGCTTTGGTAGACTATGAAAGAAACTATTTTGTTACATTTATATGCAAATCAACAGGATGATGATCCGTTGGACAAATAGACAGAGAGGTAGACAGATAGGTAGATAGATAGATAGATAAATGATATTAATAATACGCAGAACATATCTATTTAGAGAATGCGATGTGCCGGATAATTATTTTTACGATTTTTTTTATCATCAATCTTAATATTTTTGGTAAGTAGATAGTACAATATATCGTATTAGCTATTATTATTAAAATTACTATTGTCATTATTGTTAATATTATGACTTATTATTGCTATCATTTTCATTACTACTAACATTATTATCAATATTATTACTATTACTATTATTACTATTGTTACTATTACTATTATCATTATCATTATTATTATTATTATTATTATTATTTACCATTTTATTATCATTATTATCAATGTTATTATCAAATCATCCTAATCCTAATCCTAATTATTATTATGACTGCTACAATTATTATTATCATTATCATCATTATCATTTATATGCATTTCACACCGAAGTATACCTACCGTTAAAAGAAGATAGTCCCGGACGTGTGCGTCTATTGCGTGTGCGTGAGGCGACTGAGTGCGTGAGATGAATGAGTGCGTGAGACGACTGAGTGCGTGTACGTTCATTGCCTATGCGTGAAACGAGTGAATGTGTGTGCATCCATTGCCTGCGCGCCCATTGCCTGTGCGTGAGGCGACTGAGTGCGTGTGCGTCAATTGCCTGCGCGTGAGGCGACTAAGTGCGTGTGCCTCAACTGCATACCGCGTGAAGTGCCGAGTGCGTCGGGCGCCTGGCGAGGACCTGTCACTCAAAGGAGACACAAAATACACTCCTTGAGTAGACACCTGCCGAGGGGTTCTCTCGCCGCACACAAAGGCCCGTTAATCAATAAGTTGTTATTAAACTGTCAACTTCCCGCGGCCGACATCGTAAAAGTTGAGCAAAATGGCGGCCCGCTTAATTAGCATAATATAACCAATGTGAAGGCTTTGACGTTATGATTCTTTTTTTTATTTTTTTTTTTTGTGTGATACATCGAGGTTGAGAATGACAAGTATTAGGAGTCCCTGGGAGAGGGGAGGAGAGGGATTGGGGAGGGAGGGAGAGGGAGAGAGAGAGAGAGAGAGAGAGAGTGAGAGGGGAGGAAGGGAGCAGGGAGAGGGGTTAGGGAGAGGGAGAGGGGGAGGGAGAGGGAGAGGGAGGGAAGGGAGAGGAGAAGGAGGGAGGAGAGAGGGAAGGAAGGAAAGATGAAGGGAATGAAGGAGGGGAAAGGAAGGAGAAAAGGAGGAGGAGAGAAAGAGAGAGAGAGAGAGGAGAGAGAGAGAGAGAGAGAGAGAGAGAGAGAGAGAGAGAGAGAGAGAGAGAAATTGAGATAAACACAAAGAAAGAATAAGAAAAATGACAAAAAACGGAGAGAAACAACCAAGCAAACACAATTAAAGCAACAGATAAAGAGTGCGAGAGTGTGAGTGAGTGAAAGTGTGAGAGTGCGAGAGTGCGAATGCGAGGGTAAGAGAGTGTGTGAATGAGATGATAATTTAAGAGTAAGTGAATGAAATTAGAGAGAGAGAGAGAGAGAGGAGAGATATATAGAGAGGTAGATATAGAGAGAGAGAGAAGAGAGAAACGAAATGCAGAAACGTGCCAGCAACGCATAACACGAAAGTCCAAGACTACACACGGCAAAGAATAATAATCAAGGAAAGTGAAAAGGGGAAAGATAGCAGAATAAACTGATGACTTGAGGTGGTGATAGGAAACAGAGGAAGAGGCAAACCAAGACAAGACTGAGCTGAACATATCAAAGATATTTGCGGCTGTCGTGGTACACATGGAAAGAAAGCGTAAGTCGAGTTTAGTTGGCGAAGGATGGTGGAGAGGGTCCCGGCTGCTCACATGAGCATACCGTTATTGATGACGATGAATGAAAATATGAGTGTGAGTACGAAAATGAGTGAGATTGAAAGTGTGAGAGTGAATGAAAGTGCGAGTTGCGAGAGTGGAATGAAATGTGTGAGAGTGCGAGAGTGAATGAAAGTGTGAGAGTGACTGAGAGTGCGAGAGTGAATGAAAGTGTGAGAGTGCGAGAGTAGATGAAAGTGCGAGAGTGTGAGAGTGACTGCAGTGCGAGAGTGGAATGAAAAGTTGAGAGTGCCATAGTAAATGTAAAGTGTGAGAGGGCTGAGAGTGGCGAGTAGTGATGAAGTGCGAGTGAATGAGTCGAGAGGTGATTATAAAGTGCGAGAGTGTGAGAGTGAATGAAAGTGTGAGAGTGAATGAGAGTGCGAGAGTGAATAAAAGTGTGAGAGTGAATGACAGTGTGAGAGTGACTGAGAGTGCGAGAGTGAATGAAAGTGTGGAGAAGTGATGAAAGTGCGAGAGTGACTGAAAGTGTGAGAGTGATGAAGAGTGCAGATTGAATGAAAGTGCGAGAGTGAATGAAAGTGCGAGAGTGAATGAGAGTGCGAGAGTGAATGAAAGTGTGAGAGTGAATGAAAGTGCGAGAGTTGAATGAAAGTGTGAGAGTGAATGAGAGTGCGAGAGTGAATGAGAGTGCGAGAGTGATGAAAGTGCGAGCGTGAATTAAATTGTGAGTTTACTTGAGAGTGCGAGATGTGATGGAGTATGAGAGTGCGAGAGTGAATGAAAGTGTGAGAGTGCGAGAGTGAATGAAAGTGTGAGAGTGAATGAGAGTGCGAGAGTGAATGAAAGTGTGAGAGTGAATGAGAGTGCGAGAGTGAATGAAACTGCGGAGAGTGCGAGGAGTGAAAGTGTGAGAGTGAATAAAGTGCGAGAGTGAATAAAGTTGAGAGTGAATGAGCGTGCGAGAGTGAGTGACAGTGTGCGAAGGGTGGGTGGGGGGAATGCTAGTGCGAGGTGAATAAAGTGTGAAGTGGAATGAAAGTGCGAGAGTGAATGAGAGTGCGAGAGTGAATGAAAGTGCGAGAGTGCGAGAGTGAATGAAAGTGTGAGAGTGACTTAGGGCGGGGGCAGTGCGATAGGGGCGGTTGAAGTGTGAGAGTGAAGAGAGTGTAGAGTGAATGAAAGTGTGATAGTGACTGAAAGTGCTAGAGTGAATGAGAGTGCGAGAGTGAATGAAAGTGTGAGAGTGAATGAAAGAGTGCGAGAGTGAATGAAAGTGTGAGAGTGACTGAGAGTGCGAGAGTGAATGAAAGTGTGAGAGTGACTGAGAGTGCGAGAGTGAATGCGAGAGTGATGAATTGTGCGAGAGTGAATGATAAGTGGAGAGTGACTGACAGATTTGAGAGTGACGCGAGTGCGAGATGCATGAAAGTGTGCGAAGTGGACTGAGAGTGCGGAGTGAATGAAAGTTGAGAGTGAATGAGAGTGCGGGAAGAGTGAATAAAGTGTGGAG
>NC_051428.1:3958999-3966499 GCF_015228065.2 Penaeus monodon | reverse complement strand
GATAGATTTAGGAGGTGGAGGAACGAACGATAAATTTGGGAAATGAAAGAACGAGTGATAGATTTAGGATGTGGAAGAACGAGCGATAAATTTGGGAAATTGAAGAACGAGCGATAGATTTAGGATGTGGATGAACGAGCGATAAATTTGGGAAATGGAAGAACGAGCGATAAATTTGGGAAATGGAAGAACGAGCGATAAATTTGGGAAATGGAAGAGCGAGCGATAAATTTGAGAGTAAGAGCGGTAGAGGTAATAATGATGAGAGCAATAATGATTATAGTAACAAAAACAACAACAACAACAACAAAAAATAACAATGATCATAATGACAGTAATTAAGGAAACACTGTTAATGATGATGATGATCATAATTTTTTTCATGATAACAACAGTAATTATGATAAAAAGAGCAATAAACATAATTGATAATCGTGGCAACCAGACTCTCACGATAATAATTAGAATCATAATGATAATAACGATAATAATAATGATGATAATCGTACCAATAATGATAGATATAATGATGGCGAGGAATAAAGACAGGGATATTAATAATACGAATGATCATGATTATTACAGATTGATAGCCATTCTTATTAAAATGTCATCAATCTTTCGTTAGTTTTATGTCACGTGGATGATATTAATAAGACTATTAATAAAGGTGAGAGATGATGGTAGTTGTTGTTACTAGTAATAGATAGTGATAGATAATAGTAGGTGGTGATAGATAGTGATAGATAATGATAGGTGGTGATAGATAGTGATAGATAATAATAGGTGGTAATTGATAGTGATAGATAATAATAGATAGTAATAGTGATAGATGATAGTTATTGTTACTATTATTGGAATATTTGTAAGTATATGTCATAAAACTAGCGACGAACGCAAGTAAAATAATAACGAAAGGGGAATTGGAGGAAAGAACGATAAATATAAGAACTGAAGGAGCAATTTTGAGGAAGTGGAGGAACGAGAGATAATAGGAACTGGGGGAACGAGAGATAATTTAGGAAATGGAAGAGCGAACGATGAGTAAAGAAAGTGAAGGAACAGGAGATAAATTTGGGAATGAGAAGTAACAAGAGATAAAATTGGAAGTGGAAGAAAGATGATAAAAAAGTGAAAAAGAGATAAATCGGAGAGAAAACCAAAGAAAAGGGAAGAAGGAACCTAAAAAAAGAAAGCAAAACAACGAAAAAATAAGGAATGGAGGAAAGAGTTATAAATCAGAGAAACAAGTAAATGGACAGTAAACACCCTACCCCAGGGGACTTAGAAATCCGTTAAAAACACAAATTCTTCTTTACACGTCATATTTGTTAGGTTTAGATCGTTACCTTTCAAAAAACTGTAATATGTTTGTATTTCTATTTCCTCCACTTCCTTTCCCTTATCGTGGATTATTGTTATTATCATTTTCGTTTTTCTTTTAACCAATTTTCTTTTTTTGTTTTTTTTCTTCGTGATTTCTTTTAAAAAAGCCACTTGAGGGGTAACTGCGGTAAGCGTTGTTGATTTTCGTCACTTTTTTATTTATTTATATATTTATTTATTTATTATTATTGTATTTATTTATTTATTTATTTATTTATTTATTATTATTATTATTATTATTTTTTTTTTTTGGGGGGGGGTAAGTTTTTTTATTTATTTATTTTTTTTTTGTTTATCTATTTTTTATTTATTTATTTTATTCATTAACTTTTTTTTATTTATTTATATATTTTTCTATTATTATTATTATTATTATTATTATTATTATTATTTTTTTTTTTTTTTTGGGGGGGGGGGGTTGGTCGGTCGAAGTTATATACTTTCTGTTTTATTTATTTATTTATTTATTATTATTATTATTATTATTATTATTATTATTATTATTATTATTATTATTATTATGTTTTTTTTTATTATTATTATTTTTTTCACTTTCTATTGCTTTTTTCTTTTCATTTTTTTTTTTCTTTTCTCTTTTCATTTTTTTTATTGTCTTTTTTGGCTTTTTTTTATTCTGTGTGTTGGTATTTGGTTTCGTTTACTTATTTATATTTATTTTTATGGTCGTTATTGACGTTATGTACGTTTTTTTAATATTATGAATATCTAAATATTTTATATTTAAATGTTTAAATATTATTAAATATTTAAAAATTATAAGAAAAAAAAAATATATAGTATTATCTTGTAATTTCGTTTTTTACGTTTGTGGATTTTTTTTTCTTCCCATTTTCTTTTTGATAACTATTCTGATACGTATCGTTTGATAACTTTAATCTTCGCCTTTATATTTCTTCATTTTATTATTTTTTTTTCTCTCGTTTCGATGCTGTGATGTTTTTATGTATAATATTTTCCACTTATTCCTTTCTCTCTTATTCTTGTTCTTTACTTCCATAATTATTGCCTCTTGCCTTTTCCCTTCTCTTTGTCCTTGATATTTACCTCTATTCCTCCCCTTCCTTCTTCTCTTCCTTCGCTTCGTCTCTTCCCCTCTTCACTTTCCCCTATCTCTTCTTTCATCCTCTCTTTCTCTTCCCTTTTTCTTCGTTTCCTTTTTCCTCTTTCCCTTCTTCTACCTTCTCTACACCATCTTGCTATTTCTCTTTCCTCTTCCTCTTTTCCTTTTTTCTCTTTTACGTCCTCTTCCTCTTCGCTTTCTCTGACTCTCTTTCCTCCCCTGCCTCCTTCCCCTCGTCTTTCCCCCCTGCCTCCTTCCTTTCCTCCTTCCTTTCCCCTTTATTCCCCTCACCTCTTTCCCCTCCCTCCTTCCTATCTCCCCTTCCTCTTCTCTTACCCCTCCTTCCCCTTGCCTCCTCCCTCCTCCCCCCCTTCCCCCTTCCCCTACCCCTCCAATTTCCTCTCCCCCTTCCCCTTCCCCCTCCCCCTTCCCCTTCCCCCTTCCCCCTTAATTCCCTCCTTCCCCCTTCCTCCCCCCTCCCCCTCCCCCATTTGCTCCCTCGTCACATTAAACTTTTCTCTCGAGATTTTAAAAACTTTCTTCGGATGTCAGCCATTTACAGCACCTCCTTATGTCCATTTTTAATTTGAGGGATGAAAGGGAAACAGAAAGAGAGAGAGAGAGAGAGAGAGAGAGAGAGAGAGAGGAGAGAGAGAGGAGAGAGGGAGAGAGGAGAGGGAGGGAGGGAGGGAGAGAGAGGGAGAGGGAGAGGGAGAGGGAGGGAGGAAGGGAGGATGAGGGAGGGAGGGAGAGGAGAGGAGAGAGGAGAAGGAGGAGAGAGGAGGAAGGAGAGAGAGGAAGGAGAGAGAGAGAGAGAGAGAGAGAGAGAGAGAGAGAGAGAGAGAGAGAGAGAGAGAGAGAGAGAGAGAGAGAGAGAGAGAGAGAGCGATGAGGATAGAGAGAGAGGGGAAGAGAGTATATAAATATATAATATATAATAATATAATATATATAAATAATAATATAAATAAAGTAATGAAAGATAATATAATATATATATATATATTTATATATATATTTATATTTATATTATATATATATATATATATATATATATATATATATATTTAGAGAGAGAGAGAGAGAGAAAGATACTCGTAGACAAAAAGAGAGAGATAAATAAACAAAGATAGATAGAGACAGATATAGACAGATAAATAAACAGACAGGTAGATGGATAGACATAGATAGATAGATAGAAATGGACAAACAGAGAAAAAAATAGCATAAGGGTTTTCCACATTATTTCTCTCTCCCTTTCCTCGTCTCTACAAATTTTCTTACGTTTAATCACCTTTTTTCCCCCAAGTGTGTAAAGATGCAGTTATGCGGTACATTCTTAGGCGATCACTACAATTTAACTACAATTTAACAAGACGGTCATCATTCAAACGTAAAATTGTTGAAAGGAAATGATGTAAAACTGTTTTTGCTATTTACTTTCCGACCCGGAAGTGAAGTGAGGGGGGAGGGGGGGGTGATATGATATCTGTCTGTCTATCGATTTATCTATTTAGGTGTGTGTGTGTGTGTGTATGTGTGTGTGTGTGTGTACTGTATGTGTATATATATGTATAATCATATCTATTTTTGTATCTGTATATCTATCTAGCTAGCTAAGTAGTACATTTATACATACACACACACACACTCAAACACACACACACACACACACACACACACACACACACACACACACACACACACACACACACACACACACACACACACACCACACACACACACACACACACACACACACACACACACACACACACACACACACACACACACACACACACACACACACACACACACAAACTCAAACACACACACACGCACACACGTATTCATCATCCTGCGAACGTGCGTATATACATATGCGTGTTTGTGTACGTGCGTGTGTGCGTATTTTTTATGCATCTGTGTGCGTTTCCAGATCGAGTAGTATACAGAGCGTAACGCACGCACATCCCCCTCACTCAGACAAGCGATCGCACGCGCGTGGCTGAAAAAGCTGCGGTGCTGCCCTCTTTACCGGAAGACACTTCGGGTACAGCATAAAACAACGCTCTTCTCCTCTCCGCCAACCTCAGTTCCCTCCCTCTCCTCTCCCTCCTCCCCTTTCTTCCCCTCTCTTCTTCCCCTCTCTCCTTTCTCCCCGTTAGTTAGTTAGTTTTCTTCTGTTCGCTTTTATCGCTCTCTCCTTCTTTCCATCTCTTCTAGTTCTTTTCATTCTCCGTCCGTCCCTCCCTCTCACCTCCTTCTTTCCATCTTTCCTGTTCCTTCCTCATTCCCTTCCCTCTCCCCTTCTCTTCTTCCCACCTTTCCTCCCTCTTCCCACCTACCCCCCTTTCCTCCCTCTCTCTCCCACCCTTCCTCTCCTCCTCTCCTCCCCCCGACCCTCCCTCCCCTTCCCCCCGCCTTGCAAGGATTGCATGAGAGCGAGAAGTCTTCAGTCGTGCAATTGAGGGGTTCTTGCGTATTGCAACGACGGGAAATTTTGCTCAAGTGTGTGTTTATTTGCATCTTTTTCTGTAAATTCCTTTTTTCGTGTGATTATGTGCGACGTGAATCATGTACGTATGCAGATACATATACACTCACACACAGACATACATATGATGATGATGGTAATAATTTTGATAATGATAATGATGCTAGATAATAGTGATGAAAATAATGATAATAATAATAATAATAATAATAATGATAATAATGATAATAATTATAATAATAATAATAACAATAATAATAATAATAATAATAATAATGATGATGATGATAATGACAACAATAATAATAGCTATGACAACGATAATAATAATAATGATAACATTATCAGTAATAATGATAATAATGACAATGATTATAAATAACAATAATAATGATAATAGTAATGATGATAATAGTAATAATGGCAGTAATAACAGTTATAACTATAAGCGTAATGTTAATAATGATGATTATAATGATACTAAAGATGATAATGATAAAAAACATTAATAATGGTCATAAGAATATCGACACTGCTAATAACAATAATAATAATACTAATAGTGAAAATAAATTGAAAAAAAATATTGATAATGCCGATGTAAAAAAATTATAACAACAATTATAATAATGATAAAGATTTACAAACCCGAAGGCACACGTCAGTTACATAATTGTGTGCACATTATTCTCCTGGATGTTAAAGAAATGTTTTTTATCTGTGTTTTTTTTTATGCTATTTCATTATCATTATCTTTATCATTTCGTTTGTGTGTATCGGGCAGGGTGAGAGGCTGATAAATATCTTCGTTATTTTATCGAAAAGAGGGAGGGGGGAGAATAGAGAGAGAGGGAGATAGAAAGGGAGGGAGGGAAGGAGAGAGGGGGAGAGGGAGGTGGGGAAGGAGGGAGGAGGGAGGAGGGAAGGAATTGAGGGAGGGAATGGGGGGGAGAAGGAGAGAGAGAGAGAGAGAGAGAGACAGACAAACAGAGACAGAGAGAGCAAGAGCAAGAGCGAGAATGAGAGCGAAAGACAGACAGACAGACGGGACAGACAGACACAGCATTACAAACAAACAAAGAGACAGGCAAACAGACACCCCAATACAAACAGACAGACAAACAGACACACCAATACAAACAGACTGACAAACAGACACACCAATACAAACAGACAGACAAACAGACACACCAATACAAACAGACAGACAAACAGACACACCAATACAAACAGACAGGCAAACAGACACACAATCCTTCACCCGCGTGTGATCTCCTTGCGCCCGCCTGCTCTCAGCTCCTTGTGACGGCCACCCGCCCCCCCCCACCTCTCTCTCTGTCTGTTTATGCTGCTACTTGCCTGTCTGTCGCCGTGTCTGTAGCCTTTCCTGTTTGCCATTTCGAACCATTCTGCGTGCCTGTCAGTCTGTCTGTCTGCCTGTCTCCGCTGCCTGTGTGCCGGCTGACAGATGTATGATGAGTGTCACCGCCGCTGATGTACGGTTACCGCGGCCAGAGGTAGGGGTGGGGGGTGGGGGGATAGAGGGGATGGGTGGAGGGTGGGGGGATAGAGGTGGAGGGGGTGGTGGGGTGAAGGTGGGGGTGGAGGGATAGATGTGGGGGTGGGGGATAGAGGGGTGAAGGTGGGGGGGTGGAGGGATAGAGGTGGGGGATAGAGGTGGAGGGGGTGGAAGGGGGGGATAGAGGTGGAGGGGGTGGAGGGATAGAGGATGGGGAGGTCGAACGGACAGAATCAAATCAAATAAATCAAGTAGTAGAACAAATAAACAAAACAACGACAACAACAACAAAAAATACGCCGAATAAAGCATATGATAGAGCAATAAATAAATCAATAATAAAACCAATAAATACACGGCTACGAATAAGGAAAAAAACAACAACAATAAGAACAAACAAACAAACGCACGTCCTCATCCACTCGCTAGAAACAAACAAACAGACGAAAACGGAGAAAATGAAAAAAAAAAAAAAAAAAAAAAAAAAAAAAAAAAAAAAAAACAAACATAAAAAAAAAAAAAAAAAAAAAAAAAACGTGCGCATCCATGCTAGAACAAAAACAAACAAACAAACGACTATAAAAAAAAATCTCACGCACCTTCACTTATTTCTTGTTGATAAAGACGTAAGGACAAAAATAAACAAATAAACAAATAAACAGAAAATAAATAGATAAACGAATAAACAAAACAGAATAGACAAGAGATTAATAAATAAAATCGTTATACGATATTTTATATGATAATAATTTTGCGAAAAGCGAACGAAGAAGAGAAAGGAGCAAAGAGAGAAGAGAGAGAAGTGAAGGAGAGGAATAAAAGAGGAAAAAAGGAGAAATACAAGAGAAAAAAAGGAGACGAGGTGATAGAAAAATAAAACAAAACGTGGGGAATGGAAAGGAAAAGAGGAAAAGATGGAAAATGATAGAAAAAGAAAAAAAAAATGGATAAAGTAGAGGGAGAAAAGACAAGAAAAAAGACGTGAAAGAAGGAAGAATAGGAAAGATGGAAAAAAAA
>NC_051428.1:3952647-3957647 GCF_015228065.2 Penaeus monodon | reverse complement strand
CGGCCGTTTTCCCTTGGGCAAAATTCCCTCGATTGCCCCCTAGCACGGGGGCCAAGTAGTGCGGGTCCCAACCCCCGGATAAAATAGGGAAAGATTACCTAAAAAGGTAACCCGGCACTCCCTGGAAAAGAACGGGGGACCCTCCACGTACTCACTCCAAAGAGCCACAACGTGAAACTACAATTAATATCATGCTGTGCTCAACATGAACCCCGTTAAAAGAAGAATAAATACAACATACGTGGGGTTTGTGTTGTGTGTGTGTTTGGTGTGTAGTATGTGTGTGAGAAGCAAACTTAATATACACTACACCACACACACACACACACCACACACACACAACACACACACATATATATATAATATATTTTATATATATATATATATATAGATAGATAGATAGATAGATAGATAGATAGATAGATAATTGATAAATATATATGTAATTTTTTTTCTTTCAGGAATACATACATGACTATATGTATGTAATTATATATGAATTCAGCAAAAAGTGAAAGTAGATGATTAGTTATCAAATAATGAAAAATTAAATAAATAATAAAAAGTATAATATCAAAAATTGCTTGCTTGGGAATTTGCGAATTCGGGTTCCCCGGGGCCTTTATTTATGGCCCGGCCAAATATCAATAAAAATTTTAATAATAGTAATAAAAAAATAATCATGATATATGTGATAATAATAAAATAATAATAATAATAATAATAAGGGATAATCATGATACTACTATTTTTTCTTTTTTTTAACGGTGGTTTCTGTCTGAGCCGCCGGGGTCCAGCATGTATTTAATTGTAGTTTTCGTTGTGATGCCTTGGAGTGATACGGGGTAGGGTCCCCAGTTCCTTTCCACGAGATTGCCGTTTTCCTTTTTGTAACATTCTCCTTTTTATCCGGGCTTGGGACCAGCACTATTGGCGGGCTTGGGCCACCCAGTGGCTGGGTAGGCATCAAAGGTAAAAGTTCCTTCCCCAAAGGGGAACACGCGGGGCCCGGTGACTCGAACCTTCTAACTCAGATTGCCGTCGTGACGGGTTGATCCGACGCTCAAACCCTTTCGGCACCGCGGCCCCAATATAAAATATATTATATATATATATATTTTTATATATATATTTATATATATAATTATGATACTACTCTACGCTAGTAAAAATAATAACTATAACATAGAACAATCACATTTACGATATTTTGACAATAATGATATTATAGGACGATGGTGCTCTGTTATAAAAAAGATAATGATTTTAGAAAAATAATAATGATTATAATAATATGTATAATATAATTATTATGATAGTGATTAGGCCGCGGGGGCCGAGGGTTGAGATCGGACCAAGACTGTACGACGGCAACGAGTTCGGGGGTTTCGAGTCAGGGCCGGCGCGTTTCCCTTGGGAAAGTGAATTTCACCTGTTTTGCCTGCCTAGCCGTGGGGGGGCAACCGCCCAAGTCATGCCGGTCCCAGAACCGGGTAAAAAAAAGCGAAATTACGGTTTCTTTATGATAAAAATGAAACCGAAATTTTCGCTTTGGTAACTATGAAAGAAATTTTTTTTGTTACTTTATTGCAAAAAAACGGGTGATGATCCTTTTGGACAAATAGAAGAGAGGTATACAGACAGATAGATAGATAGATAGAGAAATGATATTAATATAACGCAGAACATATCTATTTAGAGAATGCGATGTGCGGGATAATATATTTTTTTTTTTTATTATCAATTTTAAAATTTTTTTGGGTAAGTAAAAATATAACAATAAAAATCGATTTATCATTTTTTAAAAATTACATTGTCAAATTGTTTATTACTAATTATTATCAATATTTTACTATTCCCTATTATTACTATTTTCTTTACTATTATCATTATCATTATTATTATTATTATTTTATTATTATTACTTTTTTATTTCTTTATTATCAATGTTATTATCAAATCATTCTAATCCTAATCCTAATTATTTTTATGACTGCTACCAATTATTATCATCATTATCATTAATATGCATTTAACACCGAAGTATACCTACCGTTAAAAGAAGAAGACAGTCCCGGACGTGTGCGTCTATTGCGTGTGCGTGAGACGACTGAGTGCGTGTACGTTCATTGCCTATGCGTGAAACGATAATGTTGTGCATCCTTGCCTGCGCGCCATTGCCTTTGGTGAGGGGGGTGAGTGCGTGTGCGTCATTGCCTCGGTGAGGGACTGAGGGGGTGTCCTCACTGCTACCGCGTGAAGTGCCGAGTGCGTGGGGCGCCTGGCGAGGACCTGTCACTCAAGGAGACACAAAAAAAAACCCCTTTTAGTAACCCTGCCGGGGGGGTTCTTCCCCGACCAAGGCCCGTTAATCAAAATGTTTTTTTAACTGTCATTTTCCCCGGCCGACATCGTAAAGTTGAGCAAAATGGCGGCCCGCTTAATTAGCATAATATAACCAATGTGAAGGCTTTGACGTTATGATTCTTTTTTATTTTTTTTTTTTTTTGTGTTCATCGAGGTTGAAATGCAATTTAGGGGGTTGGGGAGGGGAGGGAGAGGGGGGGGGGGGGGGGGGAAGAGAAGAGAGAGAGAGGAGGGGGGGAGGGGAGGGGAAGGGGGGAGAGGGAGGGGAGGGGGGGGAGGGGGGAGAGGGAAGGGGGGAAAAAAAAAGGGGGGGGAGGGAGAAGGGGGGGAAGGGGGGGGGGGGGGGGAAAAGGGGGGAAAGGGAAAAGGGGGGGGGAAAGGGGAAAAAAAAGGAAGAAAAAGGGGAAAAGGAGAAAAGGAGGAGGGAGAAAGAGAGAGAGAGAGAGGGGAGTGAGGGGAGAGAGGGGGAAGAGAGAAGAGAGAAGAGAGAGAGAGAGAAGAAAGAGAAAAAAAGGGGAAAAAAAAAAAAAAAAAAAAAGGGAAAAAAAAGGGGGGGAAAAAAAAAACAAAAAAAGGAAAAAACAACAAAAAAAAAAAAAAAGGAGGGAGGGGGGGTGAAAGTGGGGTCGAATTTGGGGGGAAGGGGTGGGGTTTTAGTTTAAGAGTAAGTGAAAGAAAAGAGAGAGAGAGGGGGAGAGAGAAGGGAAAAGAGAGAGAAGGGGGGGAGGAAAAGGAGGGGAAGGGGGAAAAAGAAGAAAAAAAAACGAAAGGCCAAAAAAAAAACAAGGGAAAGAATGGAAAAAATAAAAGAAAAAAAAGTGGGGGAAAAAAAAGAAAACGGCAGGTTTGGGAAAACAAGGGAAAGGGGGGCCCGAAGACAAAATGAAAAAACCCAAAGGGTATTTTTGGGGTTGAGGACATGGAAGAAAAGGAATCTTTTTTGGGGGGGGGGGTGGAAGATTTTTTATTGAAATTGAGAATGAAAAAAAAGGGAAGTAGAAATGGGGAAGAAAGGGGGTTGGAAAAGGAGAGGGAAAAAAGGGGAAAAGGGGGGGGGGGGGGGGGGGGGGGGAAAAAAGGGGGGGGGAAAAAGGTTAAATGGGGAAAAAGGGGGCGGGGGGGGAAAATGTTGGGGGGGGGGAAAAAAATGGGAGTGTGGTGCGAGAGGAATGAAGTGGAAGGAAAATCAGAGTGAAGAAAGGTGAGGTGAGGGGAGGTGTGGTGGAGAGTGTGGGGGGGTGAAAGGTGTGAGAGGAAAAAAAAAGAAAGTGTGAGAGTTGGGGAAGGGGGAAAAAAAAGGGGGAGGAAGAAAATGGAGAGGGAAGAAAGGGGAGGGAAGAAAGGGGAGAGTGAAGAAAGGGGAGAAGGGGAAGAAAGGGGAAGGAATGAAAGTGGAGAGGAAAAAGGTGAAGGGAAAAAGTCGAGATGGGAAGGGGGAAGGGGAAAAAAGTGTGAGGAATGAAGGGGAGGGGAAAGAAAGGGGAAGAAAAGGGGGGGGGTGAATGAAAGTGGGGGGTGGGGGGAGATGAAGGGAAAAGGGGGGAAAAAGAAAAGTGTAGAGTGAATGAAAGGGGGTTTTAAAAAGGGGGAAAAAAGTCGAGGGGAAAAAGGGAGGTGAAGAAAGTGTGGAGGGGAAAATGCGAGAGTGGAAAGTGGAAGGGAATGAATGGAGAGGAAGAGAGGCGAGAGTGAATGAAGTGGAGGGGAAAGGGGGGAGGGGAAGGGGGGGAAGGAAAGGGGGTGAATGAAGGAGTGGGGAAGTGAAGAAATGGAGAGGAATGAAGGGGGGGGAAAAGGGGAGGGTTTAGGGGGAAGGGAAGGGTGGAGAGTGAAGAAAGGGGAGTGAATTAAAAATGGGATAAAAGGGGGGGGAAAGGGGTGGGGGGGAAGAAAGGGGGGGGGAAGGTAATGAAGGGTGGAAGTGAAGGGAAGGGGAGTGAAAAAGGGGGGTGAAAAAGGGGGGGTGAAAAAAGGGGGAGAGTGAATAAAAAGGGGAGAGTGAAGAAGTGCGGAGTGAATGAAAGTGGAGGGGAGGGGAGTGGAAAGGGATTTGGGGCTGTGTGGGTCGGAGTGTGTGGGGGTGTCGGGGCCAGGGAAGGGGGGGAAAAAAAGAGTGTAAGTGGGGGGGTTTTGGGGGTGAAAATGTGGGGGTGAATGGGTGGGGTTTTGGGGGGGTTTGGGGGGGTTTTTTGGGGGTTTTTGGGGTGTGGGGGCGGGGTTTGGGGGGGTGTGGAGTGCGGGTTTTTTGGGTTTTTTGGGGGGGTTTTTTTTGGGTTGGGGGGGGGTTTTTTTTTTGGGTTTTTGGGGGGGGTTGGTTTTGGGGGCGGGTGTGGGGGGGTGGTTTGGGGGTTTTTTTTTGGGGTTTTGCCGGGGTTTTTCTTTGAAATTTTGTTTTTCTTTTTTTTTTTTCAATTTTTTTTTTTTAAAAAACCCCTTTTTTTTGGGTAAAAATTTTTTTTTCCTTGGTTAATTTTTCTTTCCCCCCTTTTTTTGGGAATTTCTTTTAATTTGGAGGTGAAGGTGTGGGTTAAAACTTTTTTTCGGGTTTTTTTCTGTGGGAAAATTTTGGGGGGGGTGGGTTGGGGGGGTTTGGGGTTTTTTTGGGGGGGGGTGTGAGGGGGGTGTGGGGGGGG
>NC_051428.1:3950492-3952547 GCF_015228065.2 Penaeus monodon | reverse complement strand
GATGTAATAATAGTAAAAATAGTAATAATAATTAGTGATAGTAATAATTTAATAGTGATGATGGTAATGATAATAAATATAAGATAATAATAATATAATAATAGTAATAATGATAATAATAATAATGAAAATATTAACAATGATAATAATAATAATAATGATATTAATAACAATAATGATTAGAGGAAGAGGAAGAGAAGGAAGAAGAAAAAATAGAATAAGGAAAAGGAAAAGAAAAGACACGCTAAAAGAAAAAAAAGAGAAGAAGAAGAAGAAGTAAAAGGAAAAAGAAAAGGAAGAAGAAGGAAGATAAAAAGAAATAAAGAAAGAGAGAGAGAAAGAAAGAAAGAAAAAAATATATTAATAGAAACATGAAAATAAAAAGTATTTTTTTTTTTTCGGATTCGTCGGGCGAAGAAAAAGGTTGAATTTTCGTTTCCATATTTGGTGTTCATGAATCGGCATCAGTTACCTAATTACAGGAATAATTAGGTCAAGATTACGTTGCTTGGTTCACGTGATTACCTTTTCTCTATTTCTTTTCTCTTTCTTTCTCTTTCTGTTTCATTTTCTCTGTATTTTTTTTTCTTTCTCTGCGTCTTTTTTTTCCTGTTTCTGTCTTTCTCTCTCTTTCTTTGCGTCTTTTTTCTCTTTCTGTTTCTCTGTCTCTTTCGCTGTATTTTTTATTATTATTTCTCTATATCTTTCTTTCTCTTTCTCTTTTTTCTGTATTTTTTTCTGTTTCTGTTTCTCTGTTTCTTTCTCTGTCTCTTTCTTTCTCTTTCTCTCTCTCTTCTTCTTCCTCCTTCTCTCTCTCTCTCTCCCTCTCTCTTTCTTCTCTCTCTCTCTCTCTTCCTCTCTCCTCTCTCTCGTTCTCTCTTTTCTCTCTCTCTCTCTCTTCTTTTCTCTCTCTCTCTCTCTTTCTCTCTCTCTCTCTCTCTCTCTCTCTCTCTCTCTCTCTCTCTCTCTCATATCTATCTGTTTATCTCCCTGTCTCTGTGTGCCTGTCTGTCTGTCTCTTTCTCTTTCTCCTCTCTCTTTCCTTCCTCTCCCCCCCCCTCTCTCTCTCCTTTTCTTCTCTCTCCTCTCTCTCTTCCCCCTTTTCTCTCCCCTTCCTCTCCTCATCCTCTCTCCTCCTCTCTCTCTTCTCCCCTCTCCCTTTCTCTCTCGTCTTGTCTTTCTCTCTCTTTGTCTCTCTCTTCTCTCTCTTCTCTCTTTCTCCTCTCTCTTTTCTTCTCTCCCATCTCCTACACTTTACAATTCTTCTACCACCTCTTTCTCTCCATCCTCATCAATTTCAACCCTCTATCCTTCCTTCCCCTTCTCATCCCCCTCACCACCCTTTCCCTTTCCTTCCCTCACCTTCACCCTTCCTTCTCCACGTTCCTTACTTTCCTTATCCCATCTCCTTTTCCCCTTTATTTACCCTCCCCCCCTCCCCTATAACAATGCCCCCCCACCCCCCCCCCCCCCCCCCCCCCCCAAGCAGCGCCCACCCCCATGACAACTGTTTGCATGCTGGTCGTCATCACGAAGTTTAAATCCTTTAAAAACGACTATATTTGACTTAACGAGTCAAATAAAACCCGGCTCCGTAATTAAACGGGATTACCAGGTGCGCCGCGTAAGGGCCCGGTGAGGCGATGTGCTCCCCCCCCTTACCGCAGGTCATAATCGCCTTAGCCAGAAGAGCGAAGGGCGCGTTTCCCGGCTCCAACCCCCCAGAATGTTCCATTTCTGGCATCTGCAAGAAATATCCAACATTTTGGAATCAACATGGAGAATATAAGCCAATGATGAGAGTCGGCGTCGTGAAGGGGTCAGGGTTAGGAGAGGTTAGTGGGGACGGGGGGGGGGGGGAGGTTAGTGGGGGTGATGGAGGGGGGGAGGGGGAGAGGTTTGTGGAGGGGGAGGGGGAGGGGAGAGGTTAGTGGGGAAGAGGGCATCAAGAGAGCTTAGTGGGGGGGGGAGGGGAGAGGTTAGTGGGGGAGGGGAAGGAGGAGGGGGAGGGGAGAGGTTAGTGCGAAGAGGAAGGTAAGGAAAACGGATAAGAAC
>NC_051428.1:3937992-3942992 GCF_015228065.2 Penaeus monodon | reverse complement strand
CACAAAAAAACCCACACAAAACACACACACCACAAAACCACAACAAAAAAACACACAACAAACAACACACAAAACAACACACAACACACACCCCCCAACAAACAAAAAATATAAAAATAAAAATATTAAAATTTTTTAATTTAAAAAATTTTAAAATAATAAATAATATATATATTTTTATATATTTTATTTTTATACACAAACATTCTAGTGTCCATGACTTTTCTAAAAAAAGGGGGGTTAAAAATTGATCAAATTTTTTTGCCATATTCGTTTATCTTTGATGGTAAAACCGCTTAGGATTGTATAAATTTCTGTAATTTTCCTTCAGAAATTTCCCAATGATGGGAATTTGGGGAATTTTAAAATTTACCTGATAAGCTAGTTTAAAAATTTAAAACACTAAAAATGCAAAAATGTATTTTCTTTTATTGTATATAATATTTATTCTGCTCATATTAATTTCCAATTAATATGTCACTCGTTTAAATTAATGATCCAGTTACTTACTATTCCAACATTAGTTAACGTTTAATCATTTATATGACTATATCATAATTACCGAGATGTATTTGTTATCTTATCTGAATTGTCCAAAAATTTAGAAAGATTTATTATCCATATATTGTTTAGTTTACCATTAAAGATGGATGAAAGAACGGCCGAAATGTCTTTGTTGAATGGACCACAATACTACGTTTAGTTTGTGTCTCGCCAATGATGATGATTTTCGTTGCAACAATAGATTTTTTATCATCTTTTTTCCCCCGCTTCCCCATTGCAGGTCCGCACCCAGTTTATATATAATATAATATATATATATATAATTATTTTAATAATAATATATTATAAATATATATAGATAAAATATAATATATATTTTATAAACACAACACACACACACACCACACACACACCCCCAAAACAACACACACACACACAAACATATACATATACATACCCCAACACACAAACCCCAACAACAATTAGTATATATATATAAATATAAAAATATATAAAATAGAAAATTATTTAAACATATATTTTTTAAACAAAATGTATAAATTATAATATAATAAATTATATAAATAATATATATTATATTATAAAATTTTAATTATATATATAAAAATACATACACACATACAATTATAACACACTCAAATTATATTTTTAAATATATATATTATATATATATAAAATTTATATATATATCTAATAAAATATATTATGTATACCCCCAAATATATATAATAATATATATAATTTATAATATATATATATATATATATAATTATATAATATATAATTATATATAATATTATAATTATATATTTTTATATAATATATATATATATATATAAATAATTATGCGGTGTGTGGGTGTGTGTGCGTGCGTGTGATGTATGCGTATGCGTGTTTTTTTAAATATGTGTGTGTATTTTGTTACAGTCACTGCTTACGTATTCGCGTCGTGTAGACATGTACACATATGTGCATGTGAATGCAAAAAAGTGTAGGTACTTCCTGTGTGTGCGTATATGTAAATATCTACGTAGAAATTGGCGTTTACATTTATATGCACATATATGCATGAGTTTCACCCGATTCGTATGCAAGTATGTACGGGTATTGTTGGTGAGAGAAGAAGGGAATTGGAGGAAGGGACGAATGGGGAGGTAGAATGAGGGAATAAGAGAGAGGGAGAAGGGGAGAGGGAGAGGCGGAGGGGAGGGGGAGGGGGAGTAAAGGGGGGAGGGAGGGGGGGAAGGAAGAGGGGGGGGAGAAGGGGAGGGAGAGGGAGAGGGGGATGGAGGGACGAATAGAAAGGAGGTAGAATGAGTGAATAAGAGAGAGGGAGAAGGGGAGAGGGGGAGGAGGAGGGGGAGAGGGAGAGGGAGGGGAAGAGAGAGAGAGAAAAGAGAGAGAAGAGAGAAAAGACAAAGACAGACAGAAAGACAAACAAACAGAGAACGAAAGAAAGAAAAAAGAAAGAAAGAAAAACCCTCCCCCCCTTCCCCCTCCCCCTCCCCCCCCTTCGAGCTGCCATCGGCCCGGGGCAATTCTTCCCCCCCCCCCCCCCCTCCCCCCCCCCCCCCCCCCCCGAGGGCACACGATGCACAAACCGCATACACAGGAATGGCATTACACTTTCGGCAGGGGGGAGGGGAGGGGGATGGGGGCCGGGAAGGGGTAGGAGGGGGAGGAGGGGAGGAGGGGGGAGGGGAGAGAGAGACCAGCCACTCGCATGCGATTAAAAAGTTGTAAAATCATCCAAGTATTAAATTTTCACCTTCGGGGTCGGTCTCCCCCCTCCCCTCCCCCCTCCCCTCCTCCCCTCCTGTGTCCTCTCTTCCACTCTCCTCCTCGTCCTCTTTATCCTTTTAACTTTTCTTCTCCTTTTCTTCTCCTTCTCTTTTCCTTTTCGTCCTCCTGCTTTTTTTGTGTTTTTTTTTGCTTTTCTTTACCGCTTCCTACTCTTTCTCCTCTTGCCTTACTTCGTTTTTCCTCTCTTCTTCCTGTCCTTTCTCTCTCTTCCTCTATTCCTCCTTCCTCTCTTCCTTCTTACCCTCATCCTCCTTCCTCTCTTCCTTCTTATCCTCTTCTTCCTTCCTCCCCTCTTCTATATGCATTACTCTTCTCCTTCTCCCTTTCTTTCTATTTCTTCTTAAATTCCTCTTTCTCTTCTTCTTCGTCTCCTCCTCTATCCTCTCTTCCACCTCTCTCTCCTCCTCTTTTCGTTCTCCTCCTCTTCCTCTCCCTCCTTCTCTTTCCTTCTCTCCCCTCTTCTTCCTCCCCTCCCCTGGCTCTCTTCCTCTCCCTTCTTCCACCTTTCATTATCCTTCTCCCTTCCTCTTCCCGTCCTTCCTTTCCTCTCCCCCTCCCCCTTTCTCCTTCTCTCTCACCCTCTTCCCCCATTCGTCTCTCTTCCTCTTTTCGTCTTTTTCGTCTTTTCTTCCCTCTCCCTCCCCCTTTTCTTCCCCTATCCCTCTCCCTCTTTCCTCCTCTCCCTCTCCCTCTTTTCTTCCCTCCCTCCTCCTCTCCACCTTCCTCCTCCTTCTCCCCTTTCTCCCTCCCTCCTCCTCTCTCACCTTCCTCCTCCTTCCTCCCTTTCTCCCTCCCTCCTCCTCTCCACCTTCCTCCTCCTCCTCCCTTTCTTCCCTCCCTCCTCCTCTCCACCTTCCTCCTCCTTCCTCCCTTTCTTCCCTCCCTCCTCCTCTCCACCTTCCTCCTCCTTCCTCCCTTTCTTCCCAACAAGGAGGATAAAGTGGATAGGAAGATGGGGGAAGGAGGGGGGGGGGAGGGGTAAGTGACATTACTAATGCCAACCGACCTTGGATTAACTGGATTAAAGGGGGATTAAACGAGCAATTGATTGTGGATTCCTTCGCCTCCAGGATTTTGAAATTTCATGCTATCATTCGTTATTGAATTTTCTCTCTTTCTTCCTCTCTCTCTTCGTCTTTCTCTCTCTCTTCCTCTCTTCGGTCTCTCTCTTCCTTTCTTCGGTCTCTCTCTTCCTCTTTTCGGTCTCTCTCTTCTCCTCTTCGTCTCTCTCTTCCTCTCTTCGTCTCTCTCTTCCTCTCTTCGTCTCTTTCTTCCTCTGATAGATAGATAGACAAATAGATAGATATATAGATAGACAGATAGAACGATAGATAGATGAATAGATAGATAGATAGATAGAGAAAGATAGATATATATATATGTATATATATGTATATAGATAGATAGATAGATAGATAGATAGATAGATAGATAGAAAGAGAGAGAGAGAGAGAGAGAGAGAGAGAGAGAGAGAGAGAGAGAGAGAGAGAGAGGGAGACAGAGAGAAGAGAGAGAGAAAAACGAGAGAGATGAGAGACGAGAGAAGAGAGAGAGAGAGAGAAAGGAAGAAGAAGAGGAGAGAAGAGAGAGAGAGAGAAGAGAGAGAGAGAGGAGAGAGAGGAGAGAGAGAGAGGAGAGATGAGAGAGAGGAGAGAGAGAGACGAGGAGAGACGAGAGAGAACGAGAGGAGAGAGAGAAGAAAGCGAGAAGAAGAGAGAGAGATAGAGAAGAGAGAGAGAGGAGAGAGAGAGAGAGATGAGAGAGAGAGAGAGAATAGAGAAGAAGAAGAAAAAAGAAAGAAAAAAAGAAAGAAAGAAAGAAAGAGAGAGAGAGAGAGAGAGAGAGAGAGAGAGAGAGAGAGAGAGAGAGAGAAAGAGAGAGAGAGAGAGAGAGAGAGAGAGAGAGAGAGAGTGTGTGTAATTCCCCCACAATATTCCTTTCGACATCACGTTCTCTCGGATGTCTTTCACGCCACAGTTTTATTTTCTGGACGTCGAGTGTGACTCTCAGGCGCAAGAGAATGTGTATATATATATATATATATTTTTTTTTTCTCCCATCATAGTTTTCGGTGATTTTTGCAACAATTCCACAAGCAAAACGAGATGTGATTATTTCGGATTTCCAGAGAATCGCAAATAGAAAGGAAATGATTAGACCTCCGTGACACAGGGGCGTAAGGATCGCATTTCCTTGCCGCGAGACAGGACGCGAGGGGGATACGCCGTTATTGCCCCCCCTCCCCCCTTCCCCCCTTCCCCCTTCCCCCTCCCAGCCCTTGTATTAATGAGGGGAGCTGTATTGTATGTTTTGTGTCTGACCGCCTCGGCTGTTGGATTATGCCCGTGGATTTATAGGAACGCAATCCTCGCTTCCTCCTCCTCCTCCTCCTCCTCCTCCTATCCCTCCCCCGTCCTATCCTATCCTATCCTCCCCCCCCCCCCGAAATGATAAGCTACAGAAATACACGGTAAGATGTATCTGCAGGAAACTCGGGGCGAGAAGGGCATGCAGCTGATGATTAACCTGTTATCTCTGGGGGGTTAAAGGGGGAGGGGGTTAGGGAGGGTGAGGGGGGGGAGAGGAAGGGGAGGTGGAAGGTGGAAAGTGGAGGAAGGAAAAGCTAGGGAGTGCAGAGGTGGAAGAGGGGGGGGGGAGGGTTGAGATGGAAG
>NC_051428.1:3925492-3927992 GCF_015228065.2 Penaeus monodon | reverse complement strand
TCTTTTTGTTATTTATGCTATTTGCGAGGACGATGTAAAGGAGAGAAAGAAAGAATGAGAGAGAGAAAGAGGAAGAAAGGAAAAGAAAATAAGAAGGCCGATAATTTCGGTTATATCTTCTTCTCCCTTTCGGAATGAAAAAAGAGAAGAGGTGGATAAGAAGAAACTGGAATTGTGAATGACACGAGAGAAGACCCAATATTACTCGTAATATCGGAAAAAGCTGCGTAGGCCAGAAACTTCTTTAATTTTCTCCTCTCCTACTTTCTAAAACAAAAAACAAAAATGTATAAGAGAGAATGAGAAAAAATGAAATCAGGAAAACGCAAAAATAAATCCATAAAGTGTTGAGCTTTTGAGAGAGAGAGAAAAAAAGAAAAAATTCCCGGTCGGCAGCGCGGACAGGCAGGCTGGTGGGGCGGGCTCAGAGCTGCCCAAGTCGACACAATATGAGCAGTAATAATGATCCGATTTTATCACGGGCATCTGACCATCTCGACGTCCCGAAATTATAAGCTGCCATTGTGCTGGGTGTCGAACTGGTATTTTAGGCGTTATTTCAATGACATGGCGACTCCGTGATGGGCAATTAAATAAGAATTCTGGCCGGTTGCAAGGGTTTGCACACCCAACCCTTTTTACCATGTCAATTGTAGGTTTAACCGATGGCGATAAGGCGTTTTAATAGCGCCTGCTCGCTCTTATAATTCGCCTGAATTTATTCCTTGCATGTAGGGATGCCTTTCCCTTGGTCATATTCCCGCGCAAACCTTATGTCAGTTTCCATATCAGATGACGTGTCCGAGGCTGCTGCTAAGGGGGGCCGCGGGAGAGAGATATATATATAAAAAAGAGAGAGAAATTGATAAAAAAAGAAGGACCGGTGAACAAAATTACCCTCAACGGATGATCAAAATAGAAAAAAAGGGAAGGGATATATCACGCAACATCGGCGAGAATTTCTCCGCTTCGTTTTTCATATTAATCATTTTTTTTTCTTCTTCGATTCTGATTCGAAGGAAAGAGACGCCCGCAGTCAGACTAATTTACATTTTTCTTTTCTTTTCCCTCAGAAAAAAAAACTCATATCGAAAAAAATATAGTCCACCAAAGGAAAGAAAAAGAATAAAGAAATAATAAGAGACAGAGATATACGAGAACGAAAAGAGAAAAAAAAGAAATAGAAAAAAAAAGTACAAATTCGAAAGCTGCTCTCCCCACGCTGCCGCCATGTTGAACAAGTGACGGTCGGATGGCTCTCTGAGTCCAGCGCGTGGACGACAACAATAGTAACAACACTGATATGGAAGCCCGACAGGAAAAGCCACAGAGCGGAGGCGACGGTATGGAAAAAGTGACAATCAAAGCCACAGGGAGATGATAAAAGAGAAAGAAATGAGAGACTGCGGGGGCTTTGACGTCTGTGGGGGGGGGGAGTGAAGGGGGGGATAGGGAACGGCGAGGGAGACGAGGAGGGGAATGGGAGGGGGAGGGAGGGAGGGAGGAGGGGCTGGGAAGGAAGGGGAAACAGACGTACGATTTTTCTGATGGGTTTATCAACAACTGGTTATCCCTATTTTTTTCTTATTTTTTTCTTCTTTTTTTTTTGGGGGGGGGGTCTTCTTTTACATGTGTAGTTGTAGTTTGAATGAATGGGCGCTCCTAGGGATACTTGCATCCCTGTCCGTCCGAACATTTTGTGCGTAATTCTTTTTCCTTTCGCGTTTTTCATCTTCATTATTTTCACTCTTATTGGCACTGTGTTATTGTAGTTATTCTTTATTGCATATATAACTGAAGCTTTGTTGTTGATAAATAGATTATTCAGAAAAAATAGTAGACCAAACGAACGAATGAAAAATCTTAATACTTTTACTACTTACTGTTCAGATATACAACATTGATATAATAATAATAATAATGGTAATTGATATAATAATAATAATTATAATCATAACAGTAAAGCTAATAACTATAGCAAAAATAACAGTGATAATAATAACATAACATTACTATCAGTGATGATAGTAATGAAGACAATATTAATTATGATAATGAAAGTAATTGTATAAATAATGATAATTATATAACTATAATTATATTAAACTAAGGATCAACACGCAAATGAATAAAACAATAATTATGATGATGAGAAAACAAAAAATATGGTAGAAATTATATTGTAGAAATAATATTGTCTGCATTCCTATTGTTCATGATAATAATAATGACTGTGCTGTAACTATTAGTAATGATAATACTCAAGTAAGTAATGATGATGATGATAATGATTATGATGATGATAATGATAACAATAAAAATAGTAATAATAATAATAATGATGAAAAAATAAGGATAAGGATAATAATGATAATCGTAATAGTAATAATGGTGATTATAATAATATATTAATAATACTGATAATGATAACGATAATGATAATGATAATGATAATATAGCACTGATGAAAAGATAATAGAAACAACTATAATAATAAAAA
>NC_051428.1:3915492-3917992 GCF_015228065.2 Penaeus monodon | reverse complement strand
GAGGAAGAGAGGGGAAAAGAGGGGGAGGAGAGAGAGGGAGAAGAAAAGAGAAAAAGGGGAGAGGGGAGAAGAGAGAGGGGGACGAGAGAGAAAAGGAGGGAGGAGAGAGGGGGAGAGGAGGGGGGGGGGGAAAGAGAGGGGAGGGAAGGAGAGAGAGAGGAGAGAGAAGAGAGAGGAGAGGGGGGAGGGGGGGGAGAGGAGAGAGAGGGGGGGGAGGGAGAGAGAAAAAGGGAGAAGGAGAAAAAGGGGAAGAGAGAGAGAAGAAGGGGGGAAGGGGGAAAGGAGGAAAAGAGGAAAAAGGGGGGGAAGGAAGGAGGGGGAGGAGGAGAGAGGGAGAGGGAGGGAGGGGAAGAGGAAGGAGAGGAGAGAGGGGGGAAAAGAGAGGGGGGAGAGGGAGAGGGAGAGAGGGAGAGGGGAGGGGAGAGGGGGGAGGAAAGAAAGACGGAGAGAGAAAGAGAGAGAGGGGGAGGGGGGGGGGAAAAAGGAGGAGAGAGAGAGGAGGGAGAGAGAAAAAAAGGGGGGAAGGAGAAAAGGAAAAAGGGGAGGAGGAGAGAAAAAGGGGGAAAAGAGAGAGAGAGGAGAAGAGAGAAAAGGAGGGGAAAGAGAGAGAGAAAAGAGAGGAGGGGGGCGAGAGAGAGAGAGAGAGGGGTGGGAGGGAGAAAAGAGAAGAGAGAGAGAGAGAGAGAGAGAGGAGAGAAAAGAGGAGAGGGGATAGAAGATAGATAAAAGGAGAGAGAGAGAGAGAGAGAAAGAGAGAGAGAAAGAGACGAGCAGGAGAGGAGAGAGAAGAGAGAGAGAGAAGAGAGAAGAGAGAGAGAGAAAGTAAAGGAGAGAGAGAGAGGGAGGAGAGAGGGGAGAGAGAGAGACGAGAGAGAGAGAGGGGGAGAGATGAGAGAGGAAGAGGAGGGGGGGGGGGGAGAGAGAGAGAGAAAGTGAAAGAGAGAGAGATATATATAGATAGATAGATAGATAGATAGATAGATAGAGAGAGAGAGAGAGAAAGAGATAGAGATAGAGATAGAGATAGAGATAGACAGACAGATAGATAGATAGATAGATAGATAGATAGATAGATAGATAGAGAGAGAGAGAGAGAGAGAGAGAGAGAGAGAGAGAGAGAGAGAGAGGAAAAGTTGAATTGATATTTGTCTGGACCTCCTGTTATTTGTGTCTCTAATCAGGAGCGGACATTCTTGCCTCGTTGGCCCACCGGTCGTCCGGGGAAACAGGTCGTTGCGAGGAGTCGTTAGACCCCTGCTACGACGCCGCGCGACTCTCTCGGGCGGAGGAACAGCGCTTACAGACAGACAGACAGACAGACAGATAGATAGACGGATAGACAGACAGATAGACGGATAGACAGACAGATAGATAGACAGATAGACGGATAGACAGATAGACGGATAGACAGACATAGACAGACAGATAGACAGACAGATCGATAGACAGATAGACAGATAGACGGATAGACAGACAGATAGATAGACAGATAGACAGACAGATAGACAGACAGACAGATAGACAGACAGATAGACAGACAGATAGACAGACAGATAGACAGACAGATAGACAGATAGACAAATAGACAAATATAAAGATAGACAGACAGAGAGACAAATATATAGATAAACAGACAGACAGACAAACAGACAGATAGACAACCAGACATACATACAGACAGACAGACATACAGACGGACAGACAGACATACAGACAGATAGACAGATATACAGACGGACAGACAGACAGACAGACAGACGAACAGACAAACAGACGTGTACGAGCGACGTGTCTCTCTGCGATGTCTCCCCCCCATCCTCTTCCTCTCCCCCTCTACCCCATCGTCCGTTCCCTCCCCCTCTCCCCCTTCCTTTTCCACTCCCTCTTCCCCCTCCCCCTCCTTCCCTCCCCCTTCACCCTTTTCCTCTCTCTCCCTCCCCTCCCTCCCTTGCCTCTTCCCTTCCCCTTCCTCCTCCCCCTCCCCCTCTCCTCTTAAGTAATGATAAGGAACATCGTTTTTTGTTGTTTTACAAGTTTTAAAGAGAGAGGGAAGGAGAGAGAGAGAGAGAGAGAGAGAGAGAGAGAGAGAGAGAGAGAGAGAGAGAGAGAGAGAGAGAGAGAGAGAGAGAGAGATTTTTTTCTTTAATCAACAACACCACTAATCTAATTATTGTCATTGTCATTATTATTAATATTATCATTATTATTATCATTATTACTTACTTTCGTTTCTCATTTTCTTTGTTTCCTTAATCTCCTTTTCGTTGAGATTTATCAGAGGGGAGACTTTTTTAAAAAAACCGTCCGTCATCTTACCCCCTGGACATATATACCTTATTGTCTCTGCTGTCATAGTCCCTCTAGAAGCCATATTGATATATATTTTCAAATTGATTTCCACGACGACAGTGTGTCACGATCGTAGAGCAATAATGGAAGGGATTTATGTGAGCTATTACAGCACACACGTACATATAAGCATTCACTCACATGTACGCAA
>NC_051428.1:3905492-3910492 GCF_015228065.2 Penaeus monodon | reverse complement strand
ATCAAGAACAACAAAAACACCAAGAAACAACAAGAACACACCAAGAACACATCAAGAACACACCAAGAACACATCAAAAACAACACACCAAGAACACACCAAGAACACACCAAGAACACACCAAGAACACACCAAGAACACACCAAGAACACACCAAGAACACACCAAGAACACACCAAGAACACACCAAGAACACACCAAGAACACACCAAGAACACACCAAAAACACACCAAAAACACACCAAGAACACACCAAGAACACACCAAGAACACACCAAGAACACACCATGAAGAACAGCCCCCTCGCCCTCACCTGTGCTTTCAGGCGGGAGTCCTTCGGCGGCCGCCATCTTGCTACTCGATTCCCCTCCGTGTGCGGGAAGGAGCTTGTGCCTCTGAGCGATGGCGTGACTTGCTTGTTTGCGTGCTTGCAATTGCGAGACTCGGAAGGGGCATTTTTCGATCGACTTCCTGTAATTAAAGAAGGTAAAAGTCGCTAATAAAACGACGTAAGATTTGTACAATGATATTATAAAGTCGGATTAAAAAAAAAAAAAAAAAGTTCGTTTTTGTTTTTTTTAATTTACTTTTTTTTCTTTGTTCTTTTTGTAAATGTTTTCATTAAAAAAATAATTTATTTATTTATTTTTTATTTTATTATTATTGTTATTGTTATTATTATTATTACTATTATTATTATTATTATTATTATTATTATTATTATTATAATTATTATTATTAGTATTATTATTTCTTTTTAATTCCAAGATCGAGAATTTCATCTTCAGGAAATGATATTTAATCTCGCGTCGTTGGCGTTTTTCCTGCATTGGGAGGGGGAGGGGGAAGGGGGGGATGAGGAGGGAGTAGGGGGGGTAAGGGGTAGGGAGTAGGGGGTAGGGAGGGGAGGGCAGGTGGGGAGGAGGGAGAAGGGAGGAGGAGGGGGTAGGGGAGGGGGGAGAGGGGGATGAGGAGGGAGTAGGGGGTAGGAAAGGTGGGGAGGAGGAGGAGGTAGGGGTGAGGGGAAAATGGGAGGGGAAGGGGATGGGAGGTGAAACTGGGGGGGCGAGTGATAAGGAATGATAATAAGAGGAGAAGAGAAGAGAAGAGAAGAGAAGAGAAGAGAAGAGAAGAGAGAAGGATGTGAAGGAGGAAAAATTACAAAAAGTAAGACTGACGGGAAAGAGGAGGGGGGAGGGGGGTGGGGATATAACAGGGGATAGGGGAGGAGGAGATAATGAGTGTGGGGGGGGAGGGGGAGGGTAAGACTAACGAAAATGGGGAGATGAGAGAAGGAGAAGGGAAACAGATGAGGAGAGACAGCGAAGAGGGGAATAGGCTAGAAAAGGTGAGAGGGAGAGGAGAGATGGAAGGGAGAGGGGAAAAGGGGGAAAATAAGCAAGGAGGGGAATGGGGGGAGGGGGGGGGAAGAAGTAGAGAAAGAGAGGTGGAAAATAACCAGAGATAAAAGGTTAAAGAGAAGTGTGTTTGAGGAATTAGTGAAGTAAAGACAGTGATAATCCCCAGGGGAGGGGGGAGGGGGGGGAGGGGGAGTTGCCTCAACAAGATGACAGACGAGAAAAATATTGATAAAGAAAAGGAGACAGAAAATGGTAAATGCAGTTCATGTAGCTATCTACCTGTTTATCTATCTATCTGTATCCCTACCTATCTATCAAGTTGTCTGAGCTGTGTATAGAGAGAGAAAAAGAGTAATTTACAATCTAATCATTACTCACTTGAAACAGATAACGAAAAAGTAAATAAATAAATAAATAAAAGGAAGGGAGAGACAGACAGATAGATAGATAGATAGATAGACGGAGAAAATAAGCACACACACACATTTCAGACATATCTGTCCATCAATATATTTTTCTTTAATTTCTTAAAAAAACAAAAAAAACATCAGACACTTATTTGATAATTTCTTATGGAAATAACTAGGAAAAAGAAACATTGACCGCAGACCTTGCAATTTCCTGTTTTCCTGTTGCAGCGAAACAAAGCAAACACGTTTTCCTTTTTTTTTCTCTCTCTCTCATTTTTAGAAATGCCATATGAACATTTAATAAATAAATAAATAAATAAATAAAGAAAAATAATCGTAGTATATATTTTAACGTAAAACAAGCAAGAAATGAGAGAAAGAAATAGAGGGCGAAGGATCAATCATTTTAGCTGCGCAGTTCCGTTTTCTTTTGTCAAAGGAAAACAAACGATGTAAATGTATTTTCATTTTAGAAAGGTCTACGATACATTTTAATGCTTTTTTCTCGCATAATGATGATGATGATGATGATAATAATAATAATGATAATAGTAATGATAGTATAATAATAATAATAATAATAATAATAATGATAATAATGATAATAATAATGATAATAATGATAATAATAATGATAATAATAATAGTAATGATAATAATAATAATAATAATAATAATGATAATAATAATAATAATGATAATAATAATAACAATAATAATTAATAATAATAATAATAATAACAATAATAATAAAAACACCACTCTCTTGTTGTATATCTACTTTCCTTTTAGGTCCGTAACTTTCGGATATTTGAATATCCTTGCTAGATTCTTACATTATGAAAAAAAAAAAAAAACGAAAAAAGAAGAAAAAAACTCGAACGTATCTATATCTCTCTTTCGCAAACGCCATGAATCTGCTCTCGGAACAAGTTTCATTATCATTGCTGCATTCTTTATTATTCAAAAAGTAAGATAAAGTAAGACAAAAAGAAATTAAAGCGAAGAGGAAGAGGAAGATGGAGAAGAAAAAGAAGAAAAACCGACCTATAGCTGCGTATTTCTCACTTGTTATAACAAAACAAAGGCCATAAATTTGCTTTCTAAACACATTTGATCATCTTTGCTGCGTTCTTACATTATGTATATAAAAAATCAAATGAGACAAAAGAAAATTAAAATGAAGAGGAAGAAGAAGAGGAAGAAGAAGAAGAAGAAGAAGAAGAAGAAGAAGAAGAAGAAGAAGACAGAAGCAGAAGAAGAAGAAGAAGAAGAAGAAAAAGAAGAAACAGAAGAAGAAGAAGCAGAATAAGAAAAAGAAAACGAAAAAAAACAAAAGAAAAAGAAAAAGAAGAAGAAGCAGAAGAAGAAGCAGAAGCAGAAAAACCGAGCTTGAAGCTGCGCATTTCTCACTTCTTCTGTCACAGCAAAACAAACGCAGGTGACTCCGACTCCTGCGCTCGCGTGCCGAACTCGCCGAGGCTCATCTCCTGCAAATTGCACTTGATCCACGACCCTATAGATTGTCGGACCGCAAAAGGCATTTCTCTGATTCATAATTATGATACCTGTCATTACCTTTAGACCGACTAACGGCCCGTGAGGACCTGCGCGGGGAGGGAGGGGGAAGGGAGGGGGATGGAGGGAGGGAGGAAGGGAGGGGAACGGAGGGAGAGGAGGAGGGATGGAGCGAGAAGGGAGAGGGAGAGGAAGAGAGAGGGGGAGAGGAGGGGGAATGGAAGGAGAAGGGAGAGGGATGAAAAGAGGAAGGGGAGGGAGAATGGAGGGGAGAAGAGGAGAGAGAGGGGAGGAGGGGAGTAGGGAGAAGAGGGGGATGGAGGGAGAAGGGAGAGGGGGAGGAGAAGAGAGAGAGGGAGAGGGATGAAGGGAGAGGGGAGGGGAGAGAGGGAGAGGAGATGTAAGGAGGGAGAAGGTAGAGGGAAGAGACGAGGAAAGCGAAGAGGGGGAGGAGGGAGAGGAGAGGAAAGAAACGAGATGGAAAGGATAATAGAGAAGGGAGAAGGATAAAAGTAAGGAAGGTGAGATGGGAAAAGGAAGAAAGAAAAAGGAGAAAAGAGGAAAAAAGAGAAGGGAGAAGGGAAAAGGAGAGGACAGGTAAGGACGAAAGATGGAAGAGAGAGGGAGAGGAGGAGAGAGAGAGAGAGAGAGAGAGAGAGAGAGAGAGAGAGAGAGAGAGAGAGAGAGAGAGAGAGAGAGAGAGAGAGAGAGAGAGAGAGAGAGTCAAAAAGTCAAAACACTTTATTCCATCAAATTACAATGGTAAGAGAGAGAGAGAGAGAGAGAGAGAGAGAGGAGAAGAGAAAAGAAAGGTAGATAACAAGGGGAAAAGATGACAGGAAGTGAAAGGAAGAAAATATAAGAAAAAGAAATATCAGGAAATGGAAAGTAGAGACGAGAAATAAGGAAAAGAAGAAGATGATAAGGAGAAGAAGAAGAAATAAAAGAAGATGAAGGAGAAGGAGAAGAAGAGGAAAAAGAAGAGAATGAAGGAGAAGAAGAGAAAAAGAAGAAAAGGGAGGAGAAGAAGAAGAAAAAGAAAATGAAGGAGAAGAAGAAAAAGAAGATGAAGGAGGAGAAGAAGAAGAAGTAGGTAGAGGAAACGGATAAAGAGGAGAAGGATAGGAATAAATTCGGGAGAAAGGAGGAGAGAGTGATATATGGAAAGGAACAGACATAAATTAAGATAAAGAAGAGAAGTGGGAAAAGTAATTAAGAGGAAATAAAAAGAAGAAGATAGAAAGTGACGAAGGAGAAGGAGAAAGACAAAGAAGGGAAGAAAGGATTTTTCTCTTTCTTATTTTCTTTATCTCCTTATTCTTTATTTATTCTTTATTCCATTCCTTCTTCCTTTTTCTTTCTTGTCTGTGGTCGTCGTTATTTTTATTTCTCTGACGAAGCACAATTACCTCCATCATCGGATAAATATCCTCTCTCTCTTCTCTTTCTCTCTCTCTCTTCTCCTTCTCTGTGTTCTCTCTCTCTCTCTTCTCTTTCTCTCTCTCTCTTCTCTTTCTCTGTGTTCTCTCTCTCTCTCTTCTCTCTCTCTCTCTCTCTCTCTCTCTCTCTCCTCTCTCTCTCTCTCTCTCTCTCTCTCTTCTCTCTCTCTCTCTCTTCTCTTTCTCTCTTTCTTTCTATTAATCTATGATTCATTAAAAAGGCGAATTAAAAAAGACAAATAGATGAAGAAATCTATTAATCTATGATTCAT
>NC_051428.1:3882992-3890492 GCF_015228065.2 Penaeus monodon | reverse complement strand
AATTGCATTATGAATCTCCTTTCACACCCCACCACCCCTCCCCCTTAACCCCCCTCCCACCCCCTCCCACCCCAGACCATTGCTTGCGGTGTCCATTCTGTCGCCGCTTGCCTTCGTCGCTCGCAAGTTGTGGCTTGCTGTCACGTGCTTGCAACATCGTGCTTGCAATGAAGGGGTCAGCCGGTCACGTGTCTGTTGTGTCTGCTTCTCGTTAATGCTATTTGTTCCCTGTCATTTGCAACGGGCGGCCTTGTTTATGCGCGCCCACGTGGGTGTTATTTGGGCGTTGGTGGCGGTGGACGTGCGGTTATTTTGTGCTTTGCTTGCTTGTGCTTGTGGGGTGTGCGTGTGCTTGCGCTTGTGTTTGTGGCGTGTGCGTGTGGTTGTGTTTGTGGCGTGTGCGTGTGTTTGTGCTTGTGACGTGTGCGCGTGTGTGTGTTTATGCCTGTGGCGTGTGCGTGTGGTTCTGTTTATGCTTGTGACGTGAGTGTGTGTGGTTGTGGTTGTGCTTGTAGCGTGTGCGTGTGTTTGTGTCAAATGCCTTATGCTTGTGGCGTGTACCTGTGCTTGTATTGTGTGCTTGGGCTTATGTTGTGTTCCTTGTGACGTGTTATTTAAGAGATAGCAAGGTTTGGCTGTCGTTATTGGTATCCTCTGTGTTATCATTTTAATTATCATTTTTATCATTATAATAATGATGATATATAATAATAATAATAATAATAATAATAATAATAATAATAATAATAATAATAATTATTATTATTATTGTTATTATTATTATTACTATTTCATTATTATCATTATTGCTGTTATTATCATTATCATTATCATAGTTATCATATTATATTATTATTTACTTATATTATTATATTTATTATTATTAATTTTATGATATTATATATTATTATATTATTATCATTATTAATTATTATTATGTATTATTATTTTTATTATATTATATTATATTATCATAATTGTTATTATCATTATTATCATCATCACTATCATTATTATTATCAGCTTGATGATTAATATTATAATTATTTCTATTTTCACTACTATTCACATTATCATCATCATTAGCGTTAGTATCTTAGTATCAACTATTGTGACCTTTGACTTGCGTTGCTGCCAAAACATATTCTACACAATATCTATCAAATATTCAGCGTCATCTCTCTCTTGTAATAGAAATATGCTTATAATGGGAGAGTACGTTAATATCGCATAGATAGCATAAATTAACGATTGTTTGATAAAAGGGTGATAAGAGAAACAGTGATTCCCCTAAAGACGAAATAATGAAGATTGCAGATAAGATGACACAACAGAGTTTTAATTGATTAGTTAATTAAACTTAATTAGTTAATGTGAACTAAACCTTGTCCCGCATTGAAAAAGGTGAGTGAATATTCCTTAAAGAACTGTAGATTTGTAAGGACCTTAGAACTGTTTAAATTTAAATCCCTTTTGAAGAGCGTCCTAATAAAGAAGACGGTTTAATACATCCAAGCCTCCATGTGCTGTGGCGAAGGACAGTATAGTGGAAAACAGGTACAGAATCTTGCATGAGATTGTTAACACTCTTGCAAAGCATACCCTGTAATCTATGTTACCGATGTACATGTTGATTTTCTTATTGCAGTTAGCAAATCTGTCATGAGTTCGGTTGAAATATCGAAAGAAATGATTCGGTTTCGTTCCCTGAGACTTGGATACATATGGATTAAACACCGTGGTAGGCTAAGAACAAGTGCGGAGGTTAAAGATGATGTGCGATGTAGTTGCTGCTCGAATTAACCTCGACTGATGGAATTATCTACGTGAAATTAATGCAAAAAAGAGAGCAAAATAAGGATGATAATTATAGTTAAAAGATTAAATGAATTTATTATGGCCTGTGTGTGTGTAGACCTCTCTGTACGTCCTTGTCGATGCACTAGTGACTGTACAAACGACAAAGACAATCCCAAACACAAGCAAAGTAAACACAAACAAATACTAGAACAAACAAAATACTATAATGATCACGATTGCACTCAAGAAACGAAGTTGCTCTCAGATCAACTGCCTAAAAATACGTCAATAAAAAATTCTGTTCCTTCAAACTTACACTTATAACACAATCACTGATATTTTTACGTTAATGCACTAGAATCACGAAACAGAGCGTCGTGTGTTATATATTTGCTTTCTGGATGTCGTAGCAAGAACAGGGAACATGACAATAGCCATTTCTTGGATTTCAATTTCTTACTTACTTACTTATCTTACTTGATTTATTACTTATAAATAATAAATGATAAATGTAGTTACTTATTATTATTTTATCTATGTATTTAGTTATTCTTTTTTCTCTATTTACTTATTGTTATTTCACTTTATATATTTGCTTTTTATGTAGTTATCTTTTATAATTATTTTCTTATATTTTTATGTGTTTACTTATCTTTTTATTTATCTACTTATATCTTTGTGCATTTACTTATCTTTTTATCTTACTGCTTTCTACACGTATTTCCTATCTTTATTTCTACCTATTCATATATTCCTCTGTTCTATTTCATTTATTCATTCATTCGTTCTTTCGTTATTTATTGACCCATCTATTTATCTATTTTCATCGAGGCGAAGATGCACTTGATGAATTGCAACAGATTGATGATGATGATGATTTGATAATTGGCGGTTGGTGACGGAAGTTAATTGCAACGCAATGATGTAATGGCGTTTGGACATGTTGCATACAGCCAGTCATCACCATCGCCCAAAGGCCTTTTTTGATAAAAAGGAAAAGAAAAAGAAAGAAAGAAAGAAAAAAGAAAAATGTATAAATAAAGGAATATATATGTATATATATATATATATATATATATATATATATATATATATATATATATATATATAATGATAATAATAACACACACACACACACACAAACACCTTGCAAGTAGAACAACGAAGGGAAGTACAAGAAAACACACGAATTATTCGTGTTTTTCTTGTACTTCCCTTCGTTGTTCTACTTGTATTTTGTTCGACATAAATTCCTCTCTCTCTCTCTCTCTCTCAACACACACACACACACACACACACACACACACACACACACACACACACACACACACACACACACACACACACACACACACACACATAAAAGCTAATACTTTCAACATCATTACTGCTCTTACTCTTGCTATTGATTACTATTACTATTGATGTTACGGTCATTATCAGTAGTGTTACCATTATTATTTATCATCACGATTATTATTTTCTTTGTTATTATTTTATTTTTATTATTATCATTATCATTATTATTTTTATTCTTATTATTCTTATTCTTATTCTTATTATTATTATTATCATCGTCATTACTATCATTACATCATCATTATTATTATTATTGTTATTGCTACCTTGTCTTTAATGATTATGATAATAATACTGATGGTGATGATGAAAATAATGATAATAATAATAATAATAATGATAATAATAATTATAATAATAATAATAATGATAATAATGATAATGATAATAATAGTAATAATGATAATGATAATGATAATGATAATGATAATGATAATGATAATGATGATAATAATAATAATAATAATGAAATAATAATAATTGCAATAATAATAATAATAATAATCATTATAGTTATCATAATTATCATATCACTAGTATTATTATTATCATCATCTTTATTATTATAAATATTAGCATTATTATTATTGTTCATATTATCATTACTATTATCCTCACTATTGTTATTATTGTTATTATTATTATCATTATTATCATTATTATCAATATTATTATCATGATTATTTTCATTGATACTATCATTATCATTATTATTATTATCACGTTATCTGACTACGCAGAATGATGTATAAATCACCATACACACGTCTATTGTGTATCGGGAATGAACATATTTCCATGTCATTATAGCACATGCATTTTCAATACATTAAACCTAATATAAATACAGTAATACAAATCAGATACAATAATACAAATCACTCGTAATGTTCGAAATCAAATTCCTTTTTTTTTTTTTTTTTTTTTTTTTTTTTTTTTTTTTTTTTTTTTTTTAATAAAGCATGATAATTTTCCAAATAAGAAGTTATCGTTTTTTTCTTTATAAAAATTTGCCATCCTGGAATCCGTGAAAATTTTCTTTTTGGCAAGGGAAACAAGGGGAAAGGGAAGGAAAATTTCCCTTAAATTTAAATATTTGGGTTATTTCGCCCTTTCCTCATACTATATAGGGAAACCCTCCTACTGGCAAAACAGAAAAAAAAACCACACACGTACTTAACACTTACACGTTACATTGGCCCCTGCATACAAAATATGCCACCCTTGCGGACAAACTACATGAAAATTGTTAAAAGGGGGTTTATAAAACGTAATAACATCAGACACTTATTCACACACGCATAGCGTGAAATTCACACACCCCATTTCTACACCCCGGAAATGCACCCAAAAACACCCCCACACACCACACACACCCCCACAAAACCACCACACCAAAACACACACACCACCCCACAACACAAACCCCACCCCCATCCGAGGGGAAGAGAAAAGAGGGGAGAGAAGGAAAAGGAGGGAGAGAGATGGGAGAGAGAGAAAGAGGGGGAGAGAGAGAGAAGAGGAGAAAGAGCCCAGCGCCCATAATTTTTCCCCCAAAAAAACCCGGTTCACCCCAAAATGAAAACCTGTTTATCCATCCCAAAACCCTCTGCCCATAGCTCATAGGCCCCAACTTTCCCCCAAACATACTGTTCCCGCTTTTCCACCCCTTTTCCCCTCGCCCAACATACTTTTAATTGTGGGGGTTCAACTGCATGTTTTTTGACGGGGTTAGTAAACCGAAATATTAAAACTTTTTTGGGGGGAAAGACTTGATGATGATGAAACTGTATTTGGAAGCATCAATTTCCTTTTAATTCAAAACCATTATGTATCAAATTCCCGTATGGTTTAACCTCGGGTTTTTCGATTTTGGGGGGTTTTGTGGACATGGTGTGTGTGTGTTTGGACTTCGTGGGTGGGGTGTGTGTGTGTGTGTGTTTGTGTGGGGTGTGTTTTGTGTTTGTGTGTTTGTGTGTTTTGTGGTGTGGTGTGTGTGTGTTTTCTGCGTGTTGTGTGGGGTTGCGCGCATTGCTGTGTGCGGGGTTTGGGAAAAGGGGGTTGAAAAGTGTGCATGTATTTTCATTTTTGCAAACGGTTATCCCTTTGGTGTGCTTTTCCCCCCATTTTTCCTTTTTTTTTTTTTGCTTTATTTTTTTTTGTGTTTTTAGCTTCCCCACCCCAAACCCCTCCCTTTCCTCCCCCTTTCCCCTCTCCCCTTTTTTCCCTCCCCCCTCCACCTCCTCCCCTCCCCCTCGCTCCACACCCTCCGCCCCCTCCTCTCCCCTTCGCTCCACCCCCTCCGCCCCCTCCTCTCCTCCCCTCCGCCCCCCCCCCCTCCCCTTCCCCCCACCCCCCCCCCTCGCCCCCCCCCCTTTTCAACGTAGCCTCTAAAAGTTTTTTTGGTTTGCCACATATATCTCCACCAAATCAAAAATTCCGAAATTGGGGGGATATGGGTGGGCTGGGTTTGATCCCAGGGCTCCGAAACCCAATAAAAAAAGACCGTTTTTTTTTCGGGGTCGCGCCCCAAAATTTTACAATTTCACACCCCGGGACGGGCCCAATCAGAAAAGGGTTCTCTCTTTTCCCCCGCCTCTCTCTCTTCTCTCTCCCTCTTCTCCCCTTTTCGTCTCTCCCCTTTCTAAAATTTTCTCTCTCTCCCTCTCCTGCCTCTTTCTCCTCTCTCCCCTTTTCTCCCTCCTTTTTCCTCCCTTCTCTCTCTCTCTTCTCTCTCTCTCTGTCTCTTTTCCCTCCTCCCCTCCCCCTCCCCCTTCCTTTTCCTCTCTCTCCCCTTCTCTCTTCTCTTCTTCTCCCCCTCTCTTCTCTTCTCTCTTTTCTTCCTCCCCTTTCTCCCCCCTCTCTTCTCTCTCTCCCTCTCTCTTTTTCCCCTTTTCTCTTTTCGCTCTCTGTCTCTCTCCCCTTCCCTCTGTCTCCCCCCCTTTTCTCCTTTTTCCCCTCCCCTCCCCTCTTTTTCCTCCCCTTTTCTCTCTCTCTCTCTCTCTCTCTCTCTCCTCTCTCCCTCCTCTTCTCTCTCCTCTCTCTCCTCCCCTCGTCTCTCCCCATTCTCTCTCTCTCTCTTTTCCCCTCTCTCTCTCCCCTCCCTCCCTCTCTCTCCCCTCTCTTTCCTCCTTCTCCCCTCTCTCCTCCCCCTCTCTCTCTCTCTCCCCCTCTCTCCTGGGCCCCTTTTTCCCCGCTCCCTCTCTTCTCTCCCCTCTCTCCCCCCCTCCCTCTCTTCTCTCTCTCTCTCTCCCCCTTTCCTTGTTTTCCATTTTCCCCTCCCCTCCCCCCCCTCTCCCCCTCCTCTCTCTTTCTCTCCCTCCCTTTCTCCCTCTCTTTCCCCTCTCTCTCTTCTCTCTTCTCTCTTTTCCCCATCTCTCTCTCCCCCCCCCCCCCCCCCCCCCTCCCCCCCCCCCCCCCCCTCTCCCTCTCCCCTCCCCTCTCTCTCTCTCTCTCTCTCCTCCCCCTCCCTCTCATTCTCTCCCCTTTTCCCCTTCCCTCTCTCTCCCTTCTCTCTCTCTCTTCTCTCTCCTCTCTCCTCCCCCCCCCTCATTCTCCTCTCTCCCCTTCTCTCTCTCTCCTCCCCTCTCTCCCTTTTCCCCTCCCTCCTTTCCCTCTTTTTCTCTCCCCTCCCCTCTCCTCTCTCTCTTTTTCTCTCTTTTTCTCTCACTCTCCCCTTCCCTCTCATTCTCCCCTCTCTCTCTCTACTCTTTTCCCCTCCCCCCACTTTTCCTCCCTCTCTTCCCCTCCTCTTCTCTTTTCCCCTTCTCGTCTCCCCTCTCTCCCCTCTCTCTCTCTCTCATTTCTCATTTCCCTCTTTTCCTCTCTCTCTCCTCTCCCTCTCTCTCCTCTCTCTCTCTCTCTCCTCTCCCCCCCCTCCATTCTCTCCCCCTCTCTCTTTTCTCTCCCCACTCCCCTCCCTCTCTTTCTCTCCCCTCTCTCTTTTCCTCCCCCTCTCTTTTCTCCCCTCCCCTTCTCTCCTCTCTCCCCCTCTCCCTCCCTCTCTTTTCCCTCTCTCTCCCCTCCACCCTCCCCCCTCCCCTCCCCTTTCCCCCCCGCTCTCTCTCTCTCTCTCTCTCACCTCCCTCCCCCCCTCTCATTCTCTCTCTCGTTTTTCTCCCCTTTTTTTTATGGTTTCGCTTTTGGGAAGGGTTTAATGACGTCATGGGTTTTTGGGGTTTATAAATGGGAAGGGGAGGCAATTCTCGATTGCCTTTCTTTGATTTGGGGGGGGGTGGGCGCGGGTGGGTGGGGTGGGGGGAGGAGGAGGGAGGGGGGTTGACGCGATTCATTTCTGGGGGCGTTGGCTTCTTAAGAGAAAAAAAAAGAAAAAAAAATGAG
>NC_051428.1:3875492-3877992 GCF_015228065.2 Penaeus monodon | reverse complement strand
TTATTTAACATCTTAGAGCGAACCGTAAACCCCATTGTAATCGAGCGTTGCAGACGTAAACATCCATAAACAATCACATGATACTCGATGCTGCCTTGATATCCTGAGTAAATAAACTAATCAGTTGATTCCAAAGGTGATAGAAGGGGGGAAAAAAAGGAAAAGTAAAAAATTAATTGAGATCGTCATTACAAGGTTCACCGCCGCACTGGAGCATATGTTAAATAAGGCAAACACGCACTTGTCTCAGGTCACGTGACCGCGGAGTGATCTCAATGCCGAGAGGGGGGCGTGTCCAAGGGGGTTACTGGACCAATGACAGGTGAGAATGGGCGAAGAAGTGGGTGGAGTCTCTTGCAGATAAGCCAATCAGAAGGTTACATATAAGATGGATGTAAATTAATATAAAACAGACGTGCTTGTGTCATCGAGACAGACTGATCTTACCGCGCACGTCACACACATACATTATTCACAGCTGAATTTTTAAAATGATCGCTCTAGTGGAATCGACAGAGAAGCGTAAAGTAGGCAGGGAAAGGAAAAAATAGTAGATAAAAGAGATATATAAAAACTGAAGTGAAATATGATATAAAAAAAAGTAAAAAGAAACGTAGGCAGGAGAGAGAGCAGTATGCAAATTATTAAATGGATCGAAATAATCATATACAGAGTGGTAGATAGAAGCGTGGGAAACAGAACGAGGAGGAGGGAAAGGCAGAGATGATAGAAAATCCTGAGATAGAACAAGAAGAGAGAGAGAGAGAGATGGAATTATACATGTAGATAGTTATGTTAACACACACACACACACACAGAAAGGGAGAAAATATGAGTGAGACGGAGAGAGAGAGGTAGATAGATAGAGATAGACAGATAGATAGATAGATAGATAGAGAGAGAGAGAGGTAGATAGAAAGAGATAGATAGATAGAGAGAGAGATAGAGAAACAGAGAAAAAAGGAGAGAAAAAGAGACGGAAGAGGTAGACCCGATAAAAAAAAGACAGACAAACTAACCAGGACAAGATCAAGTGTTAAGCTGACGGCCGGCGGCGCTTCTGCCAAGTCGAGTGAGAGCTGTCAAGTGTCCATCATCCATCGGGAACGCAGAGAGGCGTGGACGGCGGTAAAGAAGCCTTTGTTGACAGCCTCTCTTGACAGCCTCTCTTGACAGCCTCTGTTGACAGCTCTCCGGCCGCGTTGCGGATAATTTATGTGTCGTCTGTGGCTTGCTTATGTGGTCATTAATATGTAAATAAACTCCATTATAATCTTTTTTTTTTTTATATATTTGCTGGTCTCATGTTCGTCATGCGTGGGAAGTGGGAAAAATGGTGCTTTTTGAGATGTGTTTGCTGTTTGCGGTTTGTGGTCTGTTTGTTGTTTGTTTGTTTGTTTGATGTGTAGTTTAATGTTTTTTTTTATGTGTGTGTGTGTGTGTGTGTGTGTGTGTGTGTGTGTGTGTGTGTGTGTGTGTGTGTGTGTGTGTGTGTGTGTGGTGTGTGTGTGCGTGCGTGCGTGCGTGCGTGTTTGTTTGTTTGTTTATTTGTTTGTGTGTGTGTGTGTATAAATCTGTCGTATTTACGAGCGGGTGCACATACATTCCACATTAACTTACACATAAGTCATATTCGTTTGTTTTATATCATGTGTTGCACCTCAACTGTGATTTTCAAATCTGATCAATGTTTATGACGCTGAAATGACCCAGTTCAACTCGATTCACCCAACCACGACCTTACCTAATCTAAGTTTCTCTACAAAGTTATAACTTCAGCATGTTTTGGCTGCCGTGATATTAATGAGCAAATTAATTTCAAATTATGTTTCCCGGAAGTGAAGGAAAGATATGTCTAGCATTCTAACTTCTCTGCAGTTAAAGTCAAAAGATAAATTCACTTTGAAATTTATGTGTGGAATTGCGTATATATTTGTAAATATGAGAGTAACTGCACGGAACAGATGAAGGGACGAATATATACACAAATAAGTACGAATATGTATATAAATTTATGTTAATGTACAAACAGACACACCAAGATTCGTATACAGTTTCAGTCGGTCTTATACGCACGCAGACATGGACACACATAAACACACACACTCACACACACACACACACACACACACAACAAAAAAACACAAACAACAAATACAAATACAACACCGACAAAAAAAACACATGCACACACACACACACACACACACACACACACACACACACACACACACACACACACACACACACACACACAAGCACACACTACTCACACTCTTCATCGCCTCTAAACACACACTCACTTATCAAACACGCAGCAAACACTCTCATGAAAGTACACAAGAGATCAGGTGATGAAGTGATGGCTATTGTTCCCGTCTGTGATAACGAATTTATTACGTAATTAAAAGGGGTGTCCGTGTGGATGTGCGGTGTGGGTGGGGGGTTGTTAAAAATTTTTAAACCCCACAAAAAAACCCACACCACCACACCCCCCAAC
>NC_051428.1:3870166-3875392 GCF_015228065.2 Penaeus monodon | reverse complement strand
AGAGGGAAAAAAAAAAAAAAAATAGAAAAAAGAAGAAGAAAAAGAGAAGAGAGAGAGAGAGAGCAGGAGAGAGAGAGAGAGAGGAGAAGAGAGAGAGAAGATGTAGATAATACAGAGAGAGGGGAGGAGAAGGAGAGAGAGAGTTTAAGTTTAAGTTTTAAATTTTGGTTTTGGATTCTTTTGATAAAATGGATATTCTTGGGGTGACATACTGTCTGTTGTTTTTGTCAGTGCGTCAGGGCTGCTGACTGGGGGGAACCGAGTCCTTGCCCGCCGTGGTGCCCAGCCACAGAGTAACCCCCGGGGACAGTTGCAACTTCTCGGCCGGCGGGGCGCAAAACCCCGACCCCTGGGATAGAGGCGACCGTTACCACTGTATACCGGAGGCTAGAGAGAGAGAGAGAGAGAGAGAGAGAGAGAAGAGAGAAGAGAGAGAGAGAGATAGAGATAAGAGAGAGAGAGAGAAGAGAGAGGGAGAGAGGGAGAGAGGAGAGAGAGAAGGAGAGAAGAGAGAGGGGAGGAGAGAGAGAGAGAGAAAGAAAGAAAAAAAAAGGAAAAGAGAGAAACGGAAAGAAAAAAACAAAAGCAAAAAAAAAAAAAAAAAGGAGAGAAAAAACAAAATAAAATAAAAGAAAAGAAAAGAAAAGAAAGAGAGATAGAGAGGAAGAAGATGCGAGAGGAAATACAGAACGAGAGAAAAACGGCTTTCACCCCATTAGCCAAACATCCTTCACATGAAAAATGATGGTTAATGGCAATGGGAAGATATCAGAGACATTATTGCTCTTGTCTCCCCCCCCCCCCCCCCCCCCCCCCCCCCTTTTGGTTCCTGCCCCCCCTTCCCCCTTGTCCACCATCCTTCCCTTCTTTTGTCCACCCCCTCCCTCCCCCTCCCCCTTCCCTTTCCCTTTCCCCCCTTTTTCCCTCCCCGTTTTCCCCCTCCCTTTTTCCCCCTACCCCCCCTCCCCCTCCCCCTTTTCCTTCCCCTCTCTTCTTCCCCCCCCCCCCCCCCTTTCCTTCCCCCCCCTTCCCCCCCCTCCCCCCCCCCCCCCCTTTTTCCCCCCCCCCCCCGCCCCCACACATGCACACGCGACAGTACAGGGGCACACACACACACACACCAGAACGTGTTTCTGGAAGGTCTGCGTGGAAATGATCAAAGATCCCTCTTTGCTTCGTTTTTTTTAAAATTTATTTTGGTTTTTCTGTGTTCTGTCTTTTCTGCCTGCCTGCGCCTTCCTTTTTTTTTTTTCCCAGCGATATTAAAAAAAAAAAAAAAAAAAAAAATAATAAAAAAAATAAAGATTAAAAAAAAAAAAAAAAATAAAATATAAAAAGAAAACAAAAAAAAAAAAAAAAAAAAAAGGGGGAAAAAAAAAATAAAAAAAAAAAAAATTTTAATAAAATAAAAATAATAAAAAAAAAAAGAACTATACACACCACAACACCACACAACACAACACACACAAAAAAAAATTTAAATATAATAAATAAAAAATATATATTAAATAGATATAATAATATAAATATATGGTGTATAATAAAATTTATGCGAAATATATTTAATATAATATATATATATATATATAAAATATATATATATAATAATTTGTGTACATATATATAATAATATATTGCGTGAATAACAATATTGTAAGGATATATATATTATTTTATATATATTAAATATTATAAAAAATATAAAATATTAATATAAATAAACATATATATATAATAAAAAGGATATGTTATATACGTAAATATATAAAAATATATATATATTATATATATTAAAATATTTATATATATATATTAATATATATCACTCACTCCTTTTCTCTCCCCTCTTTTTCCCTCCCCCCTTCCCCCTACTCCCTTCCCCTCCCCTTCCCTTCCCTTAGCACATATATGATTGTTTGAAATTTTTAAATCACGTTATTTTTCATTTTACTGAATATAGAGTCTAGTTTTCATTAATATTGCTGATATATATATATTAATAATATATAATATTCATTGTTTTCATTAATATTGCTCATATATATATATATATATATATAAAATATATATATATTATATATATATATAATATATTATATATATTAGATATATATAAAATATAATATATATATAAAATTTAATATATATAATATATATATATATATATATAAAAACACACACAAAACACACACACACACACACACACACACCCCATATATATATAAATATATATATATATATATATATATATATATATATATATATATATACATTGATATATTATTTATTTATTTATTTATTTATTTTTTCTATTCTTCTTCTTCTTCTTCTTCTTCTTATTTTTTGTAAGTGCTTCCCTTCCGTACTATAGTTATGATGATGGTGATGATGATGATGATGATGAGATGCTGCTGCTGCTGATGATAATTATGATAAAAATGTTGATTATGATAATAACAGCAATACTAACGACGATAACAATTATTGTAACAACAACAGCAATTACAAAAAAATATAGTAATAATAAGGATGAAAAATAATAATGATGATACAAATGATAGAAATTATAATAGCAATACAAAAACAATAATAATATTAATAATGATGATGATGATGATAATAATAAAAAAAAATAATGATAATGATAATAATAATAACAATAATAACAATAATGACGATAATGATAATCGTTAGTATTATTATTATGATAGTGATAATGATAACAATAACAACAATAAGGTCAATAGTAATAACAACAATCATATTACCAATAATAATAATAATAACAAAGACAACATTGATAGAAATTCAAACAACGAAAAACATAATAACAACGACAATAACAAGAAAACAGAAGAGAAGGAAAATTAAGGAATGGATAGGGGAGGCGAAGGGGGGTGGGTGTAGGGGGTGAGGGGTAGGGGGTGAAGGGGTAGGGGGAGGGATAGGGGGGTGAAGGAGGGTCTAAACGGGGGGGGGGGGGTGTCCACGTGTCTCTCAGCCTCCGTTCATCTAAATCAAAAGCGAACTTGTGGTTTTGTCAAATGAACACGTTTGGTTGAGAGACAAGTCGGCTGCTTTGGTTGTGTTTTGCGTGTGTGTGTGTGTTTGCGTGTGTTTGCGTGCGTGTGCGCGTGTGTGTGTGTGTGTGTGTGTGTGTTTGTGTGCGTGTGTTGTGGTGTTTGTTTGTGTTGTGTGTGCGTGTGTGTTTGTGTTTGTGTTTGTTGTTGGGTTGGTATCTGTGTGTGTATGTTGTGTGGTGTGTGTGTGAATGTGGTGGTGTGTTGTGTTGATGTGTGTGTGTGTGGAATTTGGGTGTGTTTGTGTGAATGTTGAGTGTGAAATGTGTGATGTGTGTGAATGTGTTGTGTGTTGAATGTGTGTGTTTGTGTTTGTGAATGATAGTGTGTGTGGCGATGTGTTGAACGATACCGTGCCTTACTATAAATGACGATTTAAATCTCATGTGCTTCTATGTATACACATACAGAATTCGCACACACACGATCACAGAACAACGAAATGGAATAGGAAGAGAAGGGGGGAGAGGGAGTGCCAGAGAGGGGAGAGGGGAGAAGGAGAGCCAGAGAATGGGGGGGGGGGAGAGGGCACCAGGTATGCGGGAGGAGGGCTGTGGGAGGGGAGGGAGGAGGGCTAAGGAGGGAGGGGTAAGGAGGAAAGGAGGGAGGGGAAGGGGAAAGGACGGAGGGGGGGGAGGGAGGAAGGGAGAGGAAGCGGGAGGAAAGGAAGGAGGAGGAGGAGAGGGATGGGGAAGGGAGGGAGGGAGGGAGAGGGAGACATAGGTGTCAGTTCTCTTGGCACTTAACACATACTGGCACCGGGAACGGCAGCGGTTGAGAGCGACCTCTGCGAGCATATGAAATATCGTGTATGTCATCCGCTTGGCAGTTATGCGATATCTATGTGACATCCGCACAGAACCCGCGCCTCATCCGCACGCCGCGAGGGGAAACCGGCACACGTGATTTTTGTTTATAAAATAGAGAGAGAGAGAGAGAGAGAGGGAGAGAGAGAGAGAAGGAGAGAGAGAGAGAGAGAGGAGAGCGAGAGAGCGAGAGAGAGCGGAGAGAGAGAGGAGAGAGAAAGGAAAGAGTCGAGAAGAGAGAGAGAGAGAGAGAGAGAGAGAGGAGAGAAAAGAAAGAGAGAGAGAATCGACATCCGCGCGTATTCAAACTTATGTTAAAATATCCTCTCCCGTTCCTTTCTCTATTTCCTCTCGCTTCTTTCTCTCTTTCATTGTTTCTTTCTTTTCTCTCTTTCCTTCTTTTCTTTCCATTTTTTCTCTCTTTTTCATATTTTTCTGTTCTCTCTCTCTCTGTCTGTCTGTCTCTCTCTCTCTCTCTCCCCTTCTCTTTCCGACACTCGTCGCTTATCTCTCTCTCTCTCACTCAATCTCCTCTCCCCGTCTCGCTCTCTCTCCTCATCTCTCTCTCTCTCCTCCCTCGTCATGAATCTGACATAATCCTCTTCTCTCTCCCCCTCCCCCCCTTTCCCCCTTCCCCAGCCTATTTTCATTTTCCTAATTCAGCTTGTTTGTTTAGTTTGTTATCGTTAAAATGGGCCGATTATTTGCGTGGTGTTCTGCCTATTGATTTTTATTCACGTTTAGAGAGGGTTTGTGTGAGCCCCCCAACCCTCCATGTGGGCCGCAGGGGGTGGGCGTGGGGCGGTGATGGGCTGATTTGGGCCAGTATGTTAGAGGAAGTGCGTCCGCTGCAAGTTTGAGACTCTCAGGCATGCCAGATACTGTCCTTTCAAGATAACTATATTATATGATTTACATTATACATATATATATATATATATATATATATATATCAGAATGTGTAAATATATAAATATATATATATATATATATATATATATATATAATAAAATATATTATAATAATATTATATATACTATATCTATATAGATCTATATATATTATATATATATATATATTATATATATTATATAATATTATACATTTGTGTGCGTTGTGTGTATATATCTATTAACTATATTTACTATCTAACTATCTATCTCTCTCTCCCTCGTGTCTCTCCGTGAGTCTCTCTATATATATAGTCTTTATACATTCGTTATATGTTATGTATATACTATATGTTATATATAATATCCTATATTATAATGCTATATATATATATTACTAATATGATATATATATATATTATATATATATGTAATAGATATCTATACTCC
>NC_051428.1:3852666-3855166 GCF_015228065.2 Penaeus monodon | reverse complement strand
GACAGACATAGATCGATCGATCGACAGATAGACAGAAATGCATGCCGAGGAAAAAAAGATTAAGGGAAAACTGAAGCAAAGTAAACACATCGAATCGCAAAATCCGAGCGTAGAACTGGTGTATATGTCCCTCTAGAATAAAAACCCTGAGAGAGTAAATATCACCCAGTTTTCCTGCGTTCCTGCCGGGGTTTCCGTATAGCATGGGTGGGGGGAGCTGGTGGGTGGGAGGTTGGGGAGAGGGGTGGGGAGGTGGTCTGGGGAGAGGGAGGGGAGGGTGGGAGGAGGTGGTGGGGAGGGGAGGGGAAGGTTGGGGAAGGGTGGGGAGGGTTGGGGAGGGTTGGGGAGGGTTGGGGTGTCTGGGGAAGGGGTGGGGAGGGGTGGGGGTGTCTGGGGAGGGGAGACGGGGTGAGGGGGGAGGGGGGTGTTTAGGCATTTTTTCGTCGAGAAAAAAAATATACATGGGTGGTTCTATGAACTACATAAATGTAAGAATTATTTTCCGATACGAATACTTATAATATTGTTATTATTTCTTTTTTTTTCTTTAGATATAATGGTATTAATCAACAACGATTTTTTTTTTTTTTTTCATTTTTTTTCCATCTTTCGTTTTAAACAGCGAAATGCAATATAGGTTCAATTTCATTTCGCAGTTGACAGTTTACGAGAAGCTTTTAGAAAGTCTATGCATTTTCCCATGGCCGCATCAGGCGCTAAGACAGCTTGACAGAAATCATTTGAATAGCGGGCGAATTTTGAACGCCGTGATAAAAGCAAACACGAATTCTCTCTGGTACGCGACCACTTCGTACTTGATATGTGAAAACACGCCATGGAAACTCCGAATATAAAAATTTGAAAAAAAAAAAAAAAAAAAAAAAAAAAAAAAATTGCATCCCCCAAAAAATTACCTCCTTTCTTTTATTTCCATCAGAATTTTCACACAAAGGACATCAGACTGCTTCCACCGCTTTGCCCCCCTAAAAAAGAATTAACAGAGAGCGGTAGCAACACAATGCTGAAGCCAAGTTAGTGTGAAACGCGCCAATTCTTCTCTTGTCAGCCGGCGATGATAAATGGCGGGAAACGACGGACCAATGGGAAGCCCGGAAGTCGGCGGTGATCGTCATTTGTTTCGCAATTTGAAAAAAAAAAAAAAAAAAGCAGGAGGGGATACAAGGCTAATGAATTTCACAAGATTTTATACACTCCGCGATAAATCTAGTAGCCTATAAATTCGGTTTCTCTCCCACCCACCCATTCCTAAAAAAAAAAAAAAAGGATGCTGTTAGTTTGATCATTTGCGCTGCTATCCACCCCAAGTCCATCAGCCGTTAATTCTTGCAAAGTGAATTATTTCCCCAGACCGGAAATATGACATCGCCTATCCGGCAGCTGAATGAATACCGATCCTCCCTTAAATAGAGGATAATAACACACCATAACAATTCAAGGAATATTGTTCAGTATCGAAATATTCTCTCGGCTCATAACTTCGCTTAAAACGTCGGAAACGCTTGAAATATGGCTACACAAACAACTCGCGGGCCGCGCTCCTCGACTAAAAACACTCGTTGGTCTATATTTCAGAACATTTCTCCATAACACCTGTTATTTTACTGGCGAGTTTTATTTGTTTCGCGAATGTGATATCATTTTCATAAGCACAATTGCCCCGAAGCAAATACTTTCAACTGCAAATTGATAAGGAGTCCTCGCGCGCGTGAATTTGTAACCGCGCGACAGAGACCGCAAAAAAAAAAAAAAAAAAAAAAAAAAATGTCCGTCCCTTTTCTCTTTCTTTCTATTCCCCTCTCTTCTTCCCTCATTCTCCATCTCCCTCTCTTCCCATTCATGCGTCTTTCTCACCTACCCTACCTCTCTCCTTTTCTATTCATCTCTCTCTCCCTCCCTCTCCCTTCATCTATCTTTCTCTCTCCTACCTCCCCCACCCCTATCTCCCTATCTTTCTACATCTCCCCCTCCATCCATCCTCCCCCTCCTTTTCCCTACGAAGAACAAGAACAAGAACAAGAACAAGAACAAAAAAGTCCCCTACAACACACCATCCCCCCCCTTCTTTTTTGGGAGGAGGGGGGGGTATCAGAACTTCCAAATTATTCCTGGAAAACAAATGCATATATATCCCTTCCGCAGCTCTCGTGACGTCTAAGTAAATATATTCATACGAAAGGCAAAGCTACAGCTTGTGACGGATGGCGACGGCGCAGACAGGGGAGGGGGGAGAAGGGGGAGGGGGAGAAGGGAGAGAGAGAAGGGGAGGAGGGAGGGGAGAGGAGGGAGGGGAGAGAGAAATAAGGGGGAGGAGGGAGGGGAGAGAGAGAAAGGAGAGGAGAGAAGGGAGAGGGAGGAGAGAGAGAGAGAGAGAGAGAGAGAGAGAGAGAAGAGAGAGGGGACGGAGAGAGAGAGAGAAGGGAAGAGGGGGGAGGAGAGAGATAGAGAGAGAGAGAGAGAGAGAGAGAGAGAGAAGAGAGAG
>NC_051428.1:3847666-3850166 GCF_015228065.2 Penaeus monodon | reverse complement strand
ACACACACATATATGCGAGCGTGTGTATGTGTGTTTGTACGTATTTATCTACGTATGTTTTATGCATGTATAATTAAGCATATGCATGGATGTACATACACACACGCCCACGTATTCATACCGACATGCGCCTATGCGAGACAAACAAAGCATTCAGCCTAGCTACGCCACCAATAGCACAACACACACACGTTTAAAATGCGTATTCCAGTGTCTACTTTTTATGCCTCATTAAAACCATTCTATCAAAACGTTATCATCACAAATAACAACAGCGTGTTTGTTATTCCGGGGTCGGTTGAAAGGTTGAAATCTGCTGTTTGCTTGTTTTTTTTGTTTTTTTATAGACGTTTTGTGTTATTATTTGCAATAGTTTGACGTTTGGTATTAATGGTATCGCTTTTAATATGTTTTTTTAAATGTTTTTCTTTGTTATTTTTTTTTAATGAAATTATTTATAATCTATTGATACTGTTATCATTATTGCAATGATGTATATTTCTAAAATCGTGACTATGTTATTATTATTATCATTATCATTATTATTATTATTGTTATTATTATTATTTTATTATTATTATCATTATTATTATTATGTTTCCCATTCGATTCCCGAGTTCCTCTCCTCTTCTCTCTCCTCCTCCTTCTCTCCCACTTCGTTCTCTCTTCTCTCTTCTTCCTCCACCTCCTTGCTCCTCTTCCTCCGCCTCCTCCTTCCTCACATTATCCGCTCTCCTTCTTCTCTCCTCTTATGCCAACTCCTCCTCTTCCTCCTCCTTCTCCCTCCCCAACCACCTCCTTCTCCTTCCCCCTCTTCCTAAACCTCTCTCTCTTCTCCCCTCACTCCTCCCCCTCTTCCTCACGCCTCTTTCCTTACCACCTACTAATCTCTCTCTCTTCTTCTTCTTCTTCTTCTCTTTCTCCTCCTCCTTATTCTTCCCATTCCTCCTCCTCCTCCTCCTCCTCACGCCTCCCCCACCACCTCATTCTCTCACTCTCCTTCTCCTCTCCCTCTCCTCCTCTCTTCCCTCTTCCTCCTCCTCCTCCTCCTCTCCCTCTCTTCCTCCCTCCCCTCTCCCTCTCCTCCCTCTCTCTCTTCCTCCCTCCCCTTTCCCTCTCGTCCTCTCTCCCCCCCCTCCCTCCCCTCTTTCTCTTCCTTCTCTCCCTCTCCTCCTCTTCCCCTCCTTCCATTCACCCAAGCCCCCTTCCTATGCAACATTTGTCTTGCAGAGTGTCAGAATCGATACATTAGCAACCCTGCAGGACTCGTCACGTGTGCACGGGGGGAGGGGGGGGGGTAGAAAGGAAGGGGGGGAGGAAGGGGAAAGGCGAAAGTGGGGAAGAGAGAAGGGGAAGGAGGGAATGAGGGAGGTGGGGAAAGGAGGGAGAGGGAAAGGGGAAAGGGGAGTTGGAAGAGGTGAGAGAGAGGGGAAAAGAAGGGGGGGAGGAGGTGAAGGGAGGTGGGGGGGGAAAGGGAGAAAGAGGGGAAAGGGGAAGGAGGTGAAATGAGATTGGGCGAAAGGGAGAAAGAAAAATGGAGAGAGGGAGGCGAAAAGGAGAAGAGGAAGAAAAGGGCGAGAACTGGGGGAGGGGGGAGAAACAGAAAGAGGGGAAAGATCGAGGGAGAGGGGAAGGAGGTGTGGGGGAAAGAGGGGAGAGGATGAGGGGATTAGAGAGGATGAATTAGAAGGGAGGAATAGCAATGAAGGAAATTGGGGAGGGGAAGGAGGAATAGGAGAAAGATGGAGAAAGAAGGGGAGATGGAAAGGGGGAAGAGGGGGAGAGGAAAAGAGGGTAATAAACAAATAGTAGAAGAAGTGTAGATAGTGAAGAGGGAAGCAGACAGAAAGGAGAAGCAGGAGTAAAAGCGGAAATAGAAAGAAGTAGAAGGAAAGAAGTAAAGGAGGTGAAAAGAGAAGGAGAGAGAAAAGAGGAACAAGTAAAAGGGGGAAGGAGAGAAATAGAGAAAGGAGGAAAGCTGAGAGAGAGAGAGAAAGAGAGAGAGAGAGAGAGAGAGAGAGAGAGAGAGAGAGAGAGAGAGAGAGAGAGAGAGAGAGAGAGAGAGAGAGAGAGAGAGAGAGAGAGAGAGAGAGAGAGAGAGAGAGAAGCTGAGAGGGATGGATGAGAATGAGAAAACGGAAAAGCGAAAAGGGAAGTAGAAAGGAAAAAAGAAGAAAAAGTAAGTAATGGAACAGGAAAACAAAAACAAAAACAAGAACAACAAAACACTGAAAAAAGGAAGATTAACAAATAAAAAAAGAAAGAAACACATCAGAAAGAAAATGAATAAAAAGGAGACAGAAAAAAAAACAGAATAAAGAAAGAAAAGAAAAGAAAAAGAGAAGGGGAAAGGTGGGTGGAGGAGGGGGGAGAGGGGAGGAAAGGGTGGGGGGGGGAGGTCATAACGAAGCGTGTGAAGGACAATTGAGCGAAGGAGGGGAGAGGGAGGGAGGATAAAGAGAAGGGGGAAGAGGGAAGGGAAAGGAAGGGAGTGGGGAAA
>NC_051428.1:3840092-3842592 GCF_015228065.2 Penaeus monodon | reverse complement strand
GTGGTTAGAGCATCGGACTCAAGACTGTCACGACGGCAATCTGAGTTCGGGGGTTCGAGTCACCGGCCGGCGCGTTCTTCCTTTGGGCAACGAACTTCACCTCGATTTCCTACCTAGCCACTGAGTGGGCAAGCCAGCCCAAGTCAGTGCTGGTCCCAAGCCCGGATAAATAGAGAGAATTATTACCTAAAAAAGGTAACACCGGCACTCTCCGTGGAAAGGAACTGGGGACCTACCAACGTACCACTTCAATACTTTCACAAATGAAACTACAATTAAGCGCTGGACACGGGCCAACATGAACCAGAGTAGAAAAAAAAGAACATAAATATAGTATGATGAAATATATATGATAAATAATAAATTATCAGTATATAATAGTATAATATATATAATATATACTAATATATAGATAATATATATAATATAGAGATATGAATATATAGAATCAAGACTAGATCACGACAGAAGACAGACGAGTTCGAGGAAAGGGTGAGAGAGGATGAGGGAGGGGGGGGAGGCGGCGATAAACACGAGTGCCATCGGGGACGCCTCGGTAGTTAGTGCCGCTGTATTTTTAGGTCTAGAGTACCGTCAAGTCACCAAGGGGAGCGTGGGTGTGGAGGGGAAAGGAATGGGAGAGAGAGAGAGAAGGGGGAAAGAGAGAGGAGAAATGGGAAGGAATGGGAGAGAGAGAGAGAAGGGGGAAAGAGAGGAGAAATGGAAGGAATGGGAGAGAAGAGAGAGAGGGGAAAGAGAGAGAGAAATGGGAAGGAATGGGATGAGAGAGAGAAGGGGAAAGAGAGAGGAAAATGGAAGGAATGGGAGAGAGAGAGTAGAGGAGAGAAGGGGGAAAGAGAGAGGAAATGGAAGGATGGGGGGGAGGGATGGCGGAAGAGAGAGGAGAATGGAGGATGAGAGAGAGAGAAGGGGGGAAGAGAGAGGAGAAATGGGAAGGAATGGGAGAGAGAGAGAAAAGGGGGAAAGAGAGAGGAGAAATGGGAAGGAATGGGGGGGAGGGGGAATGGCGGAAGAGAGAGGGGGGGGGATGGGGAGGAAAGAGAGAGAAGAGGGTATGAGAAGGAGAATAGGAAGGGGAAGGGAAGGGAAAACAGAGAGAAGGAGGGATGGAAGGCTAAGAAATGAGGGGAGTGGAAAGGAAGGGGAGAGGGAATGGGGAGGAGGGAGGGAGGAGAAGTGAATATGGATGATTGGTAAGGAAAGGAGAAGTAAGAGGTAAGAGGTAAGAGTGGGAAGGGGAGGAGAAAGAGGGAAGGAGAGACGAAGGAAAGGGAAAAGTATAAATCAAAGGAGCAAATAGAGGAGGAAGAGTATGGAAAAGGAAGTGAAGGAGATGGAGGTCAGAGTAAATGGGGAATGGGGAAGAACGGAGGAGAAAGGCGTGGGAAGAAGATAGGGTAAAGGAGGGGAAGAAGGAGGGAGAAGGTGAATGAGATTGAAGGAAAGAAGAGGAATTTGAAAGGAAGGAGGAAGGAAGGGGAGGCGGAGGATGAAGAAGGAAAAGGAGTTGGGAAGAAGAAAAGAGGAAGGGAGAAAAGTGGAGAAAGCGAAAGATGGAAGAAAAAGCGGACGAAGAAGTGTAATAGGAACAGAGAATGGAGAATAAGGAACAGGCGAAGAAAGGAAAATGGGAACAGGAGATAGAGAACAAGGAAGAGATACAGGAGAGAAAGTAAGTGAATTAGGAAAAGTTGGAGAATGGAAAAAAATGAGAATGCGAAGGGACGGAGAAGGAAGAGAAGAAGAAGAAAAAAAAACAAGATGAATGGAGAATAAGGAGAAAATAGAGAAGGAAGGACATAAAAAAAGATAAATAGAAGATTTGGAAGAAAGGGAGAAAGGGACGAAAAGGCAGATGATGAGAAAAGGAAAAGAAAGGAAGAAAACAAATAGAGAATAAAGGAGAGAAGGAGGAGGTAAATGGAAAATAAGAAAGTGATAGAGGAAGAAGATAAACGAAAAAAACTGATAGAGAACAAGGTGGAGATGAAGCAAGAAGAGAAGAAAAAAATGATGATGATGACGAAGAAGAAACAGGAAGAACAATGAGAGGAGAGAAAAAACAGATAGAGAATAGGAAGATTGGAAGAAGAAGGAGAGAATAAGGAAAGCAAATGAAAGATAGGGAATAAGAGAACAGATAGAAAGTAGCGATAAGATGGAAGGAGGAGAGAAGAAGAGGAAGAAGGAGGAAGAAGTGAAGGAGGAGAGAAAACGAAGAATAGAGAGAAGGTGGAGGAAAAGGCTAGAAGACAGATAGAGAGTAAATGAAAGACATAGGAGAGAGAAAAGAAAAAAATGAGACTATGGCATAGGTGGAGGAGAACGAGAGAAAATAGACAGATAGAAGAGAAGAAGACAGAAAATAAAAAAAATAAAGAAATATGATGATGAAGAAGGAAAGAAAACAGAAGAGAAGAGAAGAGGACAGAAAAAAAGGAAATGAGGAGATATGACAAAGAAGAAAGACGAGAGAAAC
>NC_051428.1:3808006-3818006 GCF_015228065.2 Penaeus monodon | reverse complement strand
TTTAGGGTTTTACATGGAAAAAAGAATTTAACACCAATAAATGTCATGTAGTCAGGTTCGGAGAAAAAAAAAATACTCCCCTACACTTACAAGTTAGGAGAAAATTTAAAATTAAACAAGTAGGGAAAAAAAAAAACCCCTTTGAATAAACCCTAAAAAAAGGGCCCCAAGCCCAAATGTCAATAAATGACAAGGATAAAATGCTAGGGTTGTTGCCAGCACGAAGAGGGCCTTTGGATGGGACGAAGAAGGGCATTACAGCCATATAAGACCCTTTTCGATTATAGTGCAGTGGGATGGAGTCCACACTTAAAAAAATGAATGAAAACTAAAAGAGTTCAAAGAGCAGCCTAAAATGGGCACCTACCCTAAGATACGAGCTACGAAGAAAGGGCTACAGAAAATATCTTACTACTTTGGAGGAAAAAAGAAAAAGAGTTGGGATGATAATGATGTTCAAATTTTATTAAAGAAGGGTGAAGTTGACAAAGATGTTTTAATTTTTAAAAACAAAGGAGAGAGCAAAAAAGTTTTAAAAAAAAAAGAGGCAAGAAAGATGTCAAAAGTTCAGTTTCCCAAAAAGAACTATTGGAAAAATGGAACAACTTCCAAAAACTTTTTTGTGCCAGAAAAAGTTATCTTTCAAAAAAAATTTTTTGATGATTTAAATATAGCAGACGGGACCATTTGAGCATAGGTCTTTCCCTATTAAACAACTAGGTAAGAACAGAAAAACACCCCAAAACACACACCACCCACAAAACACACACACACACACACACCACACACACACACACCAACGCCACACACACACGCACAACACCACACACAACACACACACACACACACACACACCACACACCACACACACACACAACACACACGCACACGCAACGCACACGCACACCCGCCACGCACAAACTCGCACGCACACCCCGCTGAATGATAGATGATAACTGGATAATAAAACCAGTATTTATTTATCGTTATATATATATATATATATATAATATATATATATATATATATATATTATATAATATATATATATATATATCTGTGGGGGGGGGGTTGTGTGTGTGGGTGTTTGTGTGTGTGTGTAGTCTTGTGGGTTGTATATATAATATATATAATAATATATATATATATATATATATAATATATATATACACACACAACACACACACCACACACACACAACCCCACAAAACCCCAACCCACACACCACACAACACACAACACACACACACACACCCACACACAACACACACACACATCATACATAATACAACAACATATATAATAATATATATTATATAATAATATATATATATTAAAATATATATAATATTAACGACTTTCGAATTTTATTGTATTATGTTTATCGAATTTTTATTTAAAGATAGATTAATAAAGAATTTTACAGTTATTTAAACTATCGTTATATATATATATATATATTATAAAATATATATAATATATATATAATATATATATATATATGTTGAAATTAGCCATAGTAAAAATATAAAATTTGTCCGGCCTAATCTTTTAGTATTCAAAGAAAACGAAAATGTGACTGTTCATAAAATGAATGGGAGACTACTTTATTTTGGGTTTAAAAAACCTTGGGATTTATATAAATAACTAAGACGATATAATAATGCGCATGCTAATATTATTCTAAAAAGAGTCGTAAAAATTAGTAAAACATTTGAAAAAAATAACGTGTGTGTGTGTGTGGTGTGTGTGTGTTTTGTGTGTGTGTGTGTGTGTGTTTTGGTGTGGGGTGTGTGGGGGGTCTGTGTGTGGGTGTGAGTGCCTTGTGTGGTGGTTGTGTGTGCTCTGTGTGTGTGTGTGTGTGTGTGTTTTGCTGCATGCGTGCGTTGCTTTCGGCGTGTGTCCCCTGAATTTAAGAAAATAATAAAAAGGAAGAGAAAAATAAAAATGACGAAAAAGGGCGAGGGAAGGTGGAATAAAATAAAAAGAGGGCCGAGGGACACATAAAACCATGGTAAATATGTACCGGAAAAGGGGTTTTAAAATTATATATATATATATATATATATTAAATAATATATATTATAATAATATATATATATATTAATATATATATATTATATAATATATATATATATTTATATAATATAATTACTATATATAACAGTGTAAAATTAGAGGCCAGACATATTTGAGGGTATATGGTTGTGACAGGTAGAGGAGTGAGTGATTTGGGATAAGGTAATGGTTGTTAGAAGGGGAGAAGTGAAGAGGTTTGTACATTAATCAAATTGAGGCATTTGTGCATCTGAGAAGGGAAAAAGTTACAAAGGAAAAAAGGGAGAGGATTTTGGGGGGGTGTCCGATAGGGTTAAAGGGGGATCGGGGAAATGGAAAAGTGTAAGGGGGAACGGACAGTAGGATATGTGGGGCTGAAAGGGGGCATTGCATAGAGTATAGAAAAAGATCATTTGTGACATGAGACGGAAAGTGTGAGGGGGTGTGGCCAATCGGCAAGAACAGTTTCCCAGCCTCAGTTTTTATGGGAAAGGTACTGACCAAAGGGGGAAAAGGAAGGGTTTTTTTTTATGTGGGTTTATTAGTGGTAGGACCAGAAAGACTGCCAGCCGTTTTAAGAGGTGGTTGAAAGGTAGGTTTTTAAAGAGGGAATAGTCAGAGGCTGTATATGGAAACCCGGGTTTTAAAGGGGTGTGGTCAATGTTACAAAAACTGACAATTTTGTGTTCATGTCTGGATGAAAAAGTTATCCTGAATCTTGCAGAGAAAGGTTTTTTAGCTGTAAATTGCATAAGAATAATAATTTTTGGATCTGTGAAATTAGAAAGGGTGAGGAAGGGAGGGGACATGAGATCCCAAGCAAAAATAGATCAATATAATTCAGTTTTAAAGGGCACTGGATTCAGGTGGAAGGGGGAAAATTAAGGAAAGGGAAAAATTACCGCAAAAAACTTTCCGATAGGATTTGGAGAAAGGAAAAAAAAGAAAAGGGGAAATTTTGGTTAAAAAAATGGAAAAAGTCTAGATTTTTCTCAATTTGAAAAAATGTAGGAATAAAAATTGAAGAGAAGATGGAAAGAAAAAGAAAGGGGCTAGAATAAGATAGAGAAAGAAGAAAGAGGGGAAAAAAAAATGAAAGCAATGATGATAAAATGTTAATAATTATTACTGAAGTAGTGATATATGATAATCTAACAAAGAAGATATAACAACAAAAATAGCAATAAAATAATAATAATAAAAATGATAATGAAATGGTAAAAGATAATAAAAATGTAATAATAATAATAATAATAATAAATAACATAATAATAAAATTAATAAAAATAATAAATTTATAATAAAAAAAAAAAAAAAATAATGACAAAGACAGTACATGACTATGACGATAATGATGACAATGATAAATAACATAAAATTGATAATGATAATAACAAATGACAAAGGTAAATACGATAATGAAATATAATCGTAAAAATAGTGAGATATTTAAAAAATGATGATGATAATAATAATAATAAAATAAAATAAAAAAAAATAATAGTAATAATAAAATTTAAAAATAATAAAAATAAAAATAATAAAATAAAAACAAAAAACAATAACAATAACAAAAACAATAATTAATAAAAAATGATAAAGATAATGTAATGAAATGATTTTTTTAGCAATCTAAGGGAAATTTTTTTATAAAATAATAATAATAATGAAACAGTGGCACCTTTCAGTCTCTTCTATAATCTTAAGGGTTCATATCCACTTGATAAAATGTTCAATTGTGTTTATGGAAATTAAATTTTAAGTAATGTAATTAATTCCAAACTTGCATAAATGTGTTATGAACTCTTTTCAAAAATTAGATTTTTTATTTTTTGTTTTTTTTTTAATAACATTGCTTGTTTTAATAATTTTTTGTATTAATAACAATAATGATAAAAACTTTTACAAAATCCTATAACCCTTTTTCCGGGATCAAAAATTTTGATGATCAAATCAGATTCGTTCAAACCCCAACCATTTTTATTATGCGTTCTCTCTCACCATCACCTAACCCGTACTCACTGCATTTAGACTTTCTACCTTCTGTGCAGCTGACTTTTAAAGTATTTTCACCACCATCTAATATTTTTAAGAAAACCCTCTTTTTGAAAGCAGTTACTCTTTTTTTTACTATATCTTTGTGATATAAAATAGGTAATCTTTGCAGGTGATGGGCAATTGATCAAAGGCTGTTTGTGGAAAGTGAACTTTTTTGTATATTAAACCTGATGATTAAATCACTTTTATTTTCACAAAAAGTACAAACTACAGTGAATTACCCTGGGGGGTCTGTAATTTTTAACTTCCCCCCAAAATGATGGTAGATATTAAAAAAGTTATTAATAAAAACACTGGAAATGAAATTGATTTAATATTAAACAAAGCATATTCATATATTTTTCCCCAAACATGTTTTGTTTACTGATTTTTGAAACATTCATTTTTTTCAAAACCTTTCCCTTTAAAAAAAGCTGAATGCACAATCTCGTATACAGTCGTATTCCAGAGGAGGGGTAACTCCGTCATCAAATCCAAAATATTTTGTTATATGAACTCAATTTAGCAAGGGGTATAATTTTAAGAAAAATATAAAATTACTAGGTATTGCAAAGAAAAAAAAGCACATTTAGAGGGTTTTTAAAGTCTTTTTAATCTTACATTTCTTTGGTTTGCACCGAGATATAGTAGTAAAAAACCCCAATTTACGTAAAATAGGCTCACCAAAAATTTGAAATGATTTGAAAAATTTAAAAAAAAAAATTAATAAAAAATATTTGCTTTCCTGTGTAACTAAAAGCAAAACCTTATTGCAAAAGTAGTGCCCTTTCCAAACTAAATTATGGGTTCTTGAATGTGAAAAAAAACCTTTAATTTTCATACTTTATCTAAGATTTTACAACTCTTCTTAGTAAAATTCTCTCTTCTTTTTTCTTTCTTTGTCAGGACTACAAAAAACCTCAAATTCTTCTCTATGCCAACTTATAAAATGCAGAACAAGAAAAAAAGAAGGATTACAACCAAACTTTTGCAATGTTTCTTTGCTTTATTATGAAACTTGTAGCTGACTAAAGATTCCTGGGGGAAAAGGTGTGTTTACACTAAGGGGCAGATAATTACCATTTTTGGGCATGAAATAAGCTTGATACCATTGGCCAAATATATTATATATATATATATAAAATTTTATATATAATTTTATATATATATATTATAAATATATAATATATAAAATATATATATATATAATATATTATTATATATATATATATATATAATAAAACCAAAAAACTATAATATAATAAATAATATATATATATAAATATATAATTTATATAATTATTATATATATATTTTATATTATATATATATAATATATATATTATTAAAAGGATATATAATATATATATATAATATATATATAAAAATTTTTAATATTATATATTATATATAATATTTTATATATTATATTATATAGATTAAAAATATATTTTTTATATTAAATTTTTATTATATTTTAATATATAATAATATTAATATATAATATATATATATATTTAAAATATATATTATATAAATATATATATTTCATATATATATATATATATATATATATATATAAATAAAATATATAAAATATATATATATATAATCTATTAAATAATTTATTTAATATTTTAAAAAAAATTTTTTTTAAAGAATTTAATTTTATTATATATAATATAAATATTTTAAAATTTTAATATATATATATTATTAAAAATATATATATATAATTTTTATATTATATATATATATATATATATATATATATATTATTATATATATATTATATTTATTATATTAAAATTAAATTTTTAAAAGATTTTTTGGAATATATAAATAAAGTATTTGAAAAAGATTATTATTAAAATATATATAAAAATATAAATTTTTAAAAATATAATATATATATATAATTATAAATAAAATTATAAATAATATATATAATATATAATTATATATATAATATTATATAAATATAAAATAATTAATAAAATTTTAAATATATATTAAATATAATATTATTAATCTATATTATAAATATATTATAATATATAAAATATTAATTATAATATTTTAAAAAGTATATATATGAAAATGTTAATATGATATTGATAAATTTATATAATTTATTTTTAATTTTTATATTAATTTTAATAAAAATAAAAATTAAAATTTTTATATTTTTATTTTTTTTATTTATATTAAGAAAGAATTTAAGGTTTGATTTAATAAGAAAAAAAATAAATTTTATAAAAATTAAAAATTTATATAAATATAAATTAAATTTTTTAATTAAAAAATAATTTTATATAATTTATGTTTTTTTAAAATAATTTTAATTATAAAAAAATTAAATTTAAATTTTTTTTTTTAATATAGTTTTTTTTATATATTTTAATTATATTTAAATTTTTATATAATATATTATTTTTATAATATATTTTTTTAATAAATTATAATTTAATTTGTAAAATTTAAAATAATAATTTATATAAAAATTTAAATATATAATTTTAATAATATAAATATATTATATATTTATAATTTTAAAATTAATTTAAATAATTTGGCCAGGTATCAAGTTATTTTGTGAAAATATAATATTGCCCTAGGGAAAACAACCTCTCCCCAGTGATATCTTTTAGCAGTACAATTTTTATAATAAAAAGAAAAGAAAAATTCAAAAGTGGTTTTTAATTTTTATTTTCTTTTCTGCATTTTTTAAAATTCTAAAAGAATTTGGGTTATTGTAGTTGAAGCAAAAAAGAAAAAAGAAGATGAAAATTTTTCAAAGAAAGTTTTTTAAAAAATTTATATAGAATATAAAAATTAAAAGATTTTTACAAAAACCATAATTTAGTTTTTAAAAAGGCACTACTTTTTGCAATAATTTTCATTATTCACACAAAACAAATAAAATTTTTATTAATTATTTTAATTTTCTAAATCATTCTTTTAAATTTTTATTTTTACGAAATCTAGATTTATAAACCCTATCTTATCTAACCAAAGAAATTTAATGTTAAAAGTTAAAATTTAAAATTTTTTTTTTTTTGAAAATATAATTTAATATTTTTAAAATTATTTTTTTAAAATTATTATATATAAAAACCTTATTTTGTATACAGTATTCCCTTTCAATTTCAACTGTAGTAGGAAATTTGGGATTACATTAAAAAATTTTAGAAAATGAAAATTTTTCAAAATCATTTAAAAAAAATGCTTTAAAAATTTTTTTAATACTTTTTAATATTTAAATATATTTCATTATATTTTATTAATATTTTTTTTAATATTTACCATCATTTTTTAAATTAATTAAAGCCCCCCCGGTGTTCACTGTAGATTTATTCTTTTTAAAATATAAATTTTAAACATCAGTTATTCTCCCTCCTTTCCAAAACACCCCTTTTCTTCCCATCCCTCAAAATTCCTATTTTATAAACTAAAATATATAAATAAAATCCCCCTTTTTTTTCTTTTAAAAAAATTAATGGTGGTGAAAAAACTTTCCTCCTAAAATTTCTTCTGATCTTGGGTTTAAAAAAGTAATAAGATATGTGGGTTAGGGGTTCCCCTTCTCATTTATCATCAAAATTTTATCCCGGGAAAAGGTAATCATTTTCCAAGTTAATATTTTTTTAAATACAAAAAATTTTCAAGTTTTTTAACAAAAAAAACAAAAATAAATAATCATAATATTAAAACTTCTAACACCTTCAAGCTTTTGGAATTTTCTTCTTAAAAACTTTAACCAAAACAAAATTCATTTTTCAAGTATATAACCCCTTAAGTTTTGGAAAAGACCCGGGTCCATTTCTGTTTCATTAATTTTTATTTATACAAAAATTTCTTTTGTCCTATTAAAATCTTTCTTTTCCATTTCATTTCATTTTTATTAATTAATTTTATTTTTTTTATTTTTTTTATTTAAAATTATTTTATTAATTATTAATTATTTATTTACTATTATTATTTTTATTTATTTTATTTTTTTTTATTACATTCATTATTTATAATATCTATATTATTAATTATATTATATTATTGTATTTATTTTATTTATTAATTATAATTTTATTTATTTATTTTATATTTTTATAAGTATTTTCCCTTTGTCATTTTTTTTTTTTTTTATTTTCAAAATTTTTTTTTATTTTATTTTTAATTTGTCTTTTTATTTTTTTTTTTTTTTCTTTTATTATTTTCCTTAAATCTTATTAAAATTTTTAAGCATTTTTTTGGACACCCCAAAACAAACACACCAGAAAAAAAACAACACATTCCACCCCCCCCCCACACAAACCCCCCCCCACCCCATTTATTTTTTTTCAAAATTTTAAAATTAGACTTTTTAAATTTTATTATCACCATAAATTTTTTTTTTTTTTTTTCCTTTCTCCAAATATCCCCAATTGTTTTTTTGCGTAATCTTTCCTTCCCTTTTTAAATTTCCCCTTCCACCCAATATTTTATAACTAAATTATATAATTATTTATTATCTATTTTTTCCCCCCCTTTTATTTTTATTTAAATTTTACGATAAAAATTAACTTTATTAAATTCAGTAAAAATCTTCTTCAAAATTTTAGGTAACCCATAATACACAAAATTGTCGTTTTTTTAAATTAAATCCCCTTTAAATTTTAATATAATTTAAAAAAATTTTATTTAAAATATTTAATATTAAGGTGGGTTTTTTGGTTTTTTTTTTTTGGTTGTTTTTAAAAAGGGGTGGGTGTTTTGGTTGGGGAAATTAAATTTTTATTAAAAATATTATTTATACTCCCCAAACAAGCCCCCACCCACAACCACCCCCCCCAAAATTATTTATTTTATTTTTAATATAAATTAAATTTATTTTTTATAATTATTTCCCCTTTTAAAAAAATGGGTAAATTTATCTAAATTTCCCAATCTTCACCTTTTTCTCAAATTTTTCCTGCTTTTCTCTCCTGTCCCCTTTTTGTTTGGTTTTTTGTTTTTTGTTTTTTTTTTTTTTTTTTTTTTTTTTTTTTTTTTTTTTTTTTTTTTTTTATATTTTATATTAAAATATTAAACCCTTTGGTAAAATAACTTTTTTGGTGTTTGGCCCCCTCAGGTTTCCTTTTTTCTTTACTTTACTTCTACCTTCCCCCCGCCCCCTTTTTATTTTTATTTTTCTTCTCCTTTTTTTTCAAAATTATAAAGCACCAACCACCCAAATAGAACAAACACCACCCCCCCCAAAAAAACCCCAACCCCCACACCACAACCACACCCAACCCCAACAACCCAAAACCCAACCACCACAAAAAACACCAACAAAACCCCTTATTTTTTCAAAAACAATTTTTCGCTCTTCTTTGAAAAATTTATTTTCGCTATAGGATTATTTTCGCGTTATTTTATTCTAAAAGGTTTACTAAACCTAAATAAATCTCCTACGTTTTATGGAGTAATTTTTTTTTCTTTGAATCTAAAATTTTGGGGGAAATTTTTTTTCATGGCAATTTTAAATATAATTATTATTTTTAATTTTTAAAAATTAAATTTAAAATTTTTTTTCATGATTTGAAATATTCAGATTTAACTATCATTATAAATATTTAAAAAAATAAACAAAAAAAATTCGAAAGTCTTATTTATTATTATAAATTATTTAATTTTTTTATATTTTTATTGTATGTTTTGTAGTTATTATTTTTGTTGTTTTGGTTTTTTTTTTGTGTGTTTGTTGTGTTGTTGTTGTTTATGTTTTGTTTTTTTTTGTTTTTTTTTTTTTTTATATATATAATATAAAATTATTTTTTAATTTTTTTTTTTTATAAATATACACACCCACAGCGCCAAAAAACAAACAACACAACCCCACCAAAAAAAATATATTAATTTTTTTATTTTTAATTAATATTTTTTA
>NC_051428.1:3790506-3803006 GCF_015228065.2 Penaeus monodon | reverse complement strand
TTCGGAGTTACTACAATTAGATGCAATTATTGAAAGTAATAAACACAGATGTAATATGCATCACTGAATCCAAACTGGATCCCTCCGTAGACGATGTAACATTAGGACTCAGAGACTACAATATTTGGAGAAAAGATCGGGAAGGAAAGGAATTGTTATAAAGGAGATAGAGATTCAACAAGATCGCATAGTAAAACTAAAGACCCAAAGGGAATATAGGTAGAAACAAACGGAATAAATATAATAATAACCAGTGTACATGTCACCTCATACATCGGTGTGGTCACAAATATATTACCAAAAACTTATTCAAGAAACGTTAAAGAGCCTGGAAGAAGTGCTACAACTTTCGGAAACTAATACAAAAGAAATTCTTGTAACAGGGGATTTTAATAGCAAAAAGACTGGGAAAGTTTCGATCCCAGAGCTCAGCCAGTTTCGTGGAATACAGAATTACTAGAAGTCATTAATGAATTTTGTCTCTTCTAGAATGTAACAGATCATGCCAGGATAAGAGGGCTGGATAAACCGTCTGTGCTTGACTTAATATTTACAAAGCATAAAGATGACATTATGGAGTGCTGCCCTCCTCTAGGAAAAAGTGATCATGTAGTAATTAAGTTGAAATACTGTTTGCAACACGAAAAACTCGAAAGGAAAGGAAAGTACAATTGCAAGAGAGGTAATTATAGAAGCCTTAAAAATGTCTTTAATGGAATAAACTGGAAAATCCTCCTGAACGAAGAGAACCTTCATTTATCATAATCTAGATTTTGTCTGTAAACAAGGAGTAGAAAAAATTGTGTCAAGATTCAAAACTGAAGCAAGAAATGGCCAAAAGTGGTTCAATGAAAAATGCAAGAAAATGAGAGAAAACAAACAGATCCTTTGGAGAAGGTTCAGAAGACAATGAAAAGGATATAATCAGTAAATGTACAAATCAACCAAAGCTCTTCTTTAACTACATAAACAGACTAAAAGTAGAGATCAAATTAGTGCCATCAAAGACATTAACATCGTTTATACTAAAGAAGAAGATATGTGTGAAATCCTTAATGAAAAATTTCAGTCAGTGTTTGTTCAGAACCCATGCTTTGAATTGACAAGTAACCGTACGAACGTAAATCAGAACATCGGAAATATCACACTCGAAAAGAATGAAATAAAAAACCTATTGAAAGGGTTAGACAAGACTAAAGCAGAGGGGCCAGATTAGATACCTAATTGGGTTCTTAGGGAATGCGCCGAAGAATTGTTGTACTCCGTTATTGTTAATATTCCAAAATTCAGTAAGACAAGGAAAACTACCAAAAGATTGGGAATTGCCAATGTTAACTTTTACAAGACGGCGGCAAACAAAACCCTTAAATACAGCCATTGCTACTATGTAGTATTAAGTATTAGAAGGATAATTAGGAAAGGGTGGGTGAAAGTACTTGAAAACACGATATGATATCAAATAACAATTTGTGTCAGGGACGGAAGGCATGCAAGCAAAAACTCTTTTCTATGCTAGGTTTTGAAATATTAAAGGAAGAACGGCTGGGGGATTGGTATACTTAGACTTTAAGAAAGGATTGATAAGGTGTCTCAAAAAGACATTTCGGAAATTAGAACACCCAGGTGGAGGAAAGGAAAATCCTCGAAGGAGGAAACTTTACTGGGACGAGTAACTAGGGGGGTACCCCAAGGATCGGTTTGGCGCCGATTATGTTTACTCTTTTTAAATGATTTAGGGTAAACATAAGCCCAGGTAGTTTCTGAATATTTTCAGCGATGCGAATTGGAAAAAAAGATAAAAACATGTTATCCATTTCTTCCAAAAAGACATCGGGAAATTATTTTATTTAGGTTGTACATGGAAAATAGAAAATTTTTAAAACCAATAAATGTCATTAGTCAGGTTCGGAGAAAAAAAAAACTCCATAACTAATCAATTAGGAGACTTAATATTTAAACCCGTAGGTAAAAAAAAAAACCCCTTTGAATAACCATAAACAGGGCCCCCGCCAAATGATCATATAAATGACAAGGGTAATAAAAAAGCTAGGGTTGATGCCAGCAGAAGAGGGCATTTTTGTTGGGAGAGAAGGGCATTACAGCCATCATAAGACCCTTTTCTGATTATGTGCAGTGGTATGGAGTCCACACTTAAAAAATATTAGATAAAAATAGAAAGAGTTCAAAGAGCACCCATAAGTGGGCACCTACCCTAAGAGCACGAGTACGAAGAAAAAACTAAGAAAATAGGTCTTACTACTTTGGAGGAAAGAAAAAAAAAGAGTGGCATGATAATGATGTTCAATTAATTATAAAAAGGGGGGAAGTTGACAAAATGCTTTTTAATTTTGAACACAAAAAGGACGAGAGCAAAACGTTGAAAAAAAAAAAGAGGCAAGAAAATGTCAAGAAGTTCAGTTTCCCCAAAAAGAACTATTGGAATAGGAACAATCTTCCAATAAAGTTTTGTGTGCCAGAAATGTGATCATTTCAAAAAAAATTTGATGATTTAAAATCAGACGGGACCATTTGAGATAGGGCTTCTCCCCTATTTAAAAAACTAGGTAAGAACAACACACACAACACACAACCCCACACACACACACCACCACACCACCACCACACAACACACACCAACGCACACACAAAACACACCACGCACACCCCCACAACCCACACACACGCACACGCACAAAATCGCACGCACAGCCCGCTGAAGATAGTGAATAATGGATAATAACCAGTTTTTTATTTACGTTAATTATATATATATATATATATATTATATATATATTAATATATTTAATATATATATATATTATATTGTTTTGTGTTGTGTGTGTGTGTGTTGTTGTGGGTGTGTGTGCGTCTGTGGTGTGTGTATAATATATATATATATATATATATATATATATATATATATATAATATTTTATATAACACACCAAAACCACAACACACCCACAAAACACCCCAAAAACAAAACCCCACACACACAAACACCACAACACAAAACACCCACACCACCCCCAACACACACACACACACATAATAAAATACAACATAATACTATATAATATATATATAATATTATTACTATATTATAATTATATATAATATATATATAATAACGACTTCGAATTTTTTATTTTATTTTGGTTTTTTGAATATTTTTTTGAATGATAGATTAATAACTGAATATTAAAACATTATTTATCTATCGTTTATAATATATATATTATATATATATAATAATATAAATATATAATATAATTTATATGTGAAAAAGCCATAGTAAAAAAAATTAGTCCGGGCCCAATCTTCTAGATTAAAGAAAAAGAAAGATGTGACTTTCCCTAGAAGACTATATGGGGGGACTACTTTATTTGGTTAGTAAACCTTGGTATTTAATATAAATAACTAAACGAATAATAATGGTCTAGCGTAAATATATATTTTTAAGAAGGTCGTAACAATTAGTAATAAAATTTGAAAAAATAAGTGTTTGTGTGGGTGTGGTGTGTGTGTGTGTGTGTGTGTTTTGGGGTGTGTGTTGGTGTGTGTGTGTTGTTGTGTGTGTGTGTGTGTGGGGGTGTGTGTGGGGGTGTGTGTGTGTGTGTGTGGTGTGTTTTTGCGTGCACTGCGTGGTTTGGGCTGTGTCCCCTGAGATTTTAAGAAAATAAAAGAGAGGGAAAAAAAAAAAAGATGGAAAGAGGGGGAGGGGGAAAGGGGAGAAGTAAAAATAAAGAAGAGGACCTGAGGGACCATAACACCATGGAAAAATATAGTACCGGGAAAAGGGGTTTTATATATTTAAAATAATATATATATTATAAATATAATATAATATATATTATATATATTATATAAAATTATATATATATATATATATAATTTTAATATATATATATAATTATATATAAATATATAACAGTGAAAATTTGAGGCCAACAGTATTGAGGGAGTTGGTTTTTGACAGGTAGAGAGGGGTGAGCTGATTTTGGGATAAATAAGGGTTTTTAGAAGGGAAGAAATGAAGAGGTTAGAAAATTAGATCAAATTGAGGGGATTTGTGCATCTGAGGAAAGGGGAATAATTATCAAAGGGAAAAAGGGAAGGATTTGGAGAGGGTGTCCGATAGGTTAGAAGGGGGATCGGGGAAATGGAATAAGGGAAGGGGGGGAACAGGACAGTAGGATATGTGGGGCTGAAAAAAGAAGGGGAAAAAAAAAAAACAAAACCCAAAAAAAAGTTTTCCCCCCTTTTTTAAAACAAAGGGGGAAATGGGAAGGTTTTTTTTTTGGTGTTTTGTGAGGACCCGAAAAATGAGGGGAGGGGGTTTGGATGGGAAAGAAATTTCCCAGGCTGGTTATGGAAAAATGGGTTTAAAGGGGGGGCCCAAGGGAAAAATGAAAATTTTTTTTTTGGTAAAAAAATTGACCGAACTGCAGGAAGGGGTTGAAGGTAGGTTTGAAAAAAGGTAATGAAGGGCTGGAAAATTGAAAATGGGAAGGGGGGAAAAAAATGGTCCCAAGGTAGAAAAAACTTTGGACAAATTTTTGGGAAGGGGGATGGAAAAAAGTTCCGAAAAAAAAATTGCAAGGGGGGAAAGAGGAAAAAAAAAGGGAAAAAAAATTTTGAAAAAAAGATAAAATTGATTTTTTTGGAGTTGGAAAATAAATGAAGGGATGGAAAAAAAGGGAAGGGGGCAGAATAAAATAAGAAAGAAAAAAAAAAAGAAAAAAAAGAATGGATAAAAATTTAAAAATTATAAGAGGAAAGATACAACAAAAAAACAACCAATAGATAAAAAAAAAAAAAGAAAGAAATGGATATAATAATAATGAAAAATTTAAAAATAATAAAATATTAAAGAATAATAAAAAAAAATAAAAAAAAAGGGTAAATAAAAAAAAAAAAAAGAAAAGAAAAAATGAAAGCATAAAGATAAAAATGAAAAATAACTAAAATTTATAATGTAATACAATGAAAAAGGGTAAAAACAAAAAGATAATATAATTTAAAAATATATGATAATTTAAAAAATGTATGATAATAAAATATAATAATAATAATAAAAAAAATAATAATAGAAAAAAAAATAAATAATAATAATAATAATAATAATAATAAAAAAAAAAAAAAAAAAACTAATTAAAAAAAGAAATGATAAAGAAAGATAATGATTTTAATGAATCTAAAATTTTTTTTTTAAAAATAATAAAATGAAAAAAATGGACCTTTTTATTTTATAATTTAAAGGTTAATATTATAAAAATTTTAATGTGTTTTAATAATTTTAATAATTAATTTAATTAAATTTAATTAGTTTTAAATTTTTTAATATAATAATTTTTTTTTTTTAAAAATTTTTTTAATTTTTTTAAAAAATAAAAAATAATAACAACATACAATACCTTTTCCCATAAAATTGTTAATAAATGAAATTGAAATAAATAATTTTTTTTTGGTTTTAATTACCCCGTCTAAAGAAATTTTGGGATTTTTTTATTTTTAATTTAAAATTTTTAAAAAGAAAACCCCTCTTTCTAAAGAGTTCATTTTATTGTAATTCTTGTGTTTTATGGTAATTTTGGGGGATGGGAATTATCAAAGGGTGTTTTGGAAAGGGGGGAACTTTTTTTTTTTATTTAAATTTATTTTTTTTTTTTTTTAAAAATGGGGGTTGTTTTAATTTAAAATTTTAGTATTAAAACATTTTTAAAAAACTTGGAACTAAAAAAAATTTTTTGCCGGGATTTCAAAATTTTTTTCCCCAAAGCAGTTTTTTTTTCACCCCATTTTAAATTTTTATTTTCTTTCCCCTTTTCCCAAAAACACCCCCAACCGTACTCACTGATTAAGGGAAAATTCTCCTCTTCCAAATATTTTAAATAATTTTCAAATAAAAATTTTAAAGAAAAAAAACTTTTCGAAAAAAAGCACCTTTGAAATTTTAATGTCTTTTAATAAATTAAAATTTTTTGGTTGATGGAATGATTAAAAATTGTTTGAAAAAGGGGACCTTGAATGATTTAGAAAATTAAAAAAACATTAATAACAAAAGGTAAACTAATGAACAAAACCTTTTGAAAAAAATCCCCAAAAAATTATGGTTTTTTAATTAAAAAAAAACATATTTAATAAGAAAACCCCATGGAAACTATTTTTTTTTTTTTGACAGGCTACAAAACCCCAAAATTTTCTCAGCAATTTTTGCCAAGAAATAAAAAATCAAAAAAAATTTTTCCAATTTTTTTTCCCCTTTTTTAAGCTTTAATGCAAAAAAAAAATTCACTAAGGGTTGTTTTCCAAAGGAGAATTACCTTTTTGGCATAAAAATCCAGGTAAAAATTTATAATAATTAATTTAAATATAATTTAAAATATATAAATTACTATTTTAAAAAAAAAATTAATAAAATTATTTTTTTTTAAATTTTAAAAAAATTTATTAAAAATTTTATTTAAAACTAATTATTTTTAATTAAAAATAATTTTAAAATTTATATTTATAATAAATTATAAAAAATTTTTAATTTTTTTAATTTTTAAAATTTTAAAAATTTTTCATATAAATATCATTAAAATTTTTTATAATAAAATAATATATTTTTTAAAAAAATAATTTATTAAATTTAAATATATATTATATATATAATATATAATATATATATATTTATATATATTTTATAATATATATTTTATTATATATATATATATATATTTTATATATATATAATATATATATTTTAAAATTTTTTTATTTATAATTATATATATATAGATATATATTTTAAAAATATTTATTAAATATTTATTATATATTAAAAAATATAAAAATTTAATTATATTATATAAAAAAAAAAAAATTATAATCTATATATATAAATATTATATTATTTTATAATAAATATATATTTTTATATAATCTTATAATATAATTATATAAAATATATATTATATATATATATTAAAATAATTATAAAATTTTAATATTTATATATATTAGTATTTTATATATAAAATATATATATTTTTTTTTATTATATATATATATATATATATATATTATATATTTAATTATATAATATATATATATATATAATATATTAAAATATTTTTATATTTTATATATATATATATATATATATATATTTATATATATATATATATATATTTTATAATCTATTAAAAATATTTTATTTTAAAATTAAAAATTTATTTAAAAATTATAATTTTATTTAAAAATAGTAAAACTTAAAATTGTTTAAAATTTTAAATAATTTTAAAAAAAATTTTAATAAAAAATAAAAATTTTTAAAATTTTTATTTTTTTTATTTATAATTAAAAAAAAATTTTTTTATTTATTTAAAAAAAAAAAAAAAATAATTTTAAAGAAAATTTAAATCTAATAATATAAATAAATATTTTAAAATTAAAAATAATTATTTTAATATATTATAATTTATATTAAAAAAAAAATTTTATTAATTTATTTAATTTTAAATAATTCTTTTTTATATTATATTATAATTTTATATATATTTATAAAAAAAATTAATAAATTTTTTTTAAATTAAAATTTATTTTTTTTAAAATTATAATATATATTTTTTAAAATATATTTTAAATATTTTTATAATAATATATTTATAATATATTTTTAATAATTATAAAAAAATAATAAAAATTTTAAAATAATAATTTAAAAATTAAACATTTTTGGGGAAATTTTAAGTATTTTAATTTAAAAATTTATTATTTATAAAATTTTAATAAAAAAAAATTAAAAATTTGTTTTAATTATTTTTTTTTATTTTATAATTATAAAAAATTTAAATTGTAATTTTATAAAGAAAAAAAAAAAGAAAGAAATTTTAAAAAAATTTTTAAAAAATTTATTAAATATAAAATTAAAATATTTTTAATTTTAAAAACCCATAATTTTATTTTTTAAAAATTATTTTAAAAAATTGGTAATTATAAGGGTTTTAAATATTTATTAAATTTTATTTTAAAATTTAAAAAATTTTTAAAAAAAATTATAAATTAAGTTTTTATATATATTTTAAAAAAATTTTTTAAAAAAAATTATTTTATTGGTTTTTTTTTTAAAAAAAATAATTTTTATATATTTTAAAATTTTTTATTTTAATTTAATTATATAATAATATATTTTATAATATTTTTTAAAGAATTTAAATTTTATTATTTTAATTTTAAAAAATAATTTTAATATAAAAAATTTTTATAAATAAATATTTTTTTATATTTTTAAATTTATATAGTTTTATTTTTCTTTTTAATAATTAATATTTTAATTTTAAATTTAAAAATTTAATTATTTTTTTTATTTTTTTTAAATTTTAATATTTATATTAAATTAATATTAAAAATTTTAAATTTAAATTTTATATTATATAAAATTTTTAAATTTTATATAATAAATAATATATTTTAATTTTTTAAAAATTTTTAAAAATAATTTAAATTTTTGGGGGGTTTTTTTTTTTTCCCCACAAATTTAAAAATTTTCCATTCTTTATATTAAAACCCAAATTTAAAAAAGAAAACCCTTTTAAAAAAATTTTTTTTTCCCCCAAAAATTTTTTCTTTTTCAAAATTTTTAATTTTATTAAAAAATTTATTTTAAAAAAATTTTTAACAAAAAAAAAAAAAAAAATAAATTTTCAAAAAATTTAAAACTTTAAAAATTTAAAAAAATTTTTCAAAATTCCCAAAACCATTAAATTTTATTTAAAATGATACCCCCCTTTTAAAATTTTCATTTTTTCAAAAACAAAAAATTTTTAAAAAAATTTTATTTTTAATTTAAATATTTAATTTTTTATTTTAGTAAAATTTTTAGTTTTTATTTTATTTTTTATTAAAAATTATTTTTTTTAAACATTAATTTTTAAAATTTTTTTTTTTTTTTATACATTTTTATAAAAATTTTTTAAAAATTATAAATCTTATTTTCCCCTTTTAAAAATTTCTTTAAAATTTAGATTTATCTGTCAAACAACTTATACGTTTTTCTTCCTTTTTTTTTTTTTTTTTAAAAAAAATATTTAAAAAATATAAAAAAATTTTAAAAATATATATATTATTTTTAAAATTAAAAATTTTAATTTATTTCTTATTAATAAACGGTTTTATTACCATTTTAGTTCTTTCCCTAATTTTATTAATTTTCCCCTTCTTTGTTTTCTTTTTCTCCCCTTTTTTTTCAAAACAGTCCCCCCACCCCCTTTAAAAACCCACCCCAAAAAAACCAAAACCCCAAAAAAACCCCCCCCCCAAAAAAAAAAAAACCCCAAAAACCCCCCCACCAAAGGTTTTTTTTTAAAGTTTATATTTAACCCTTTTTTATTTAAAGACGCCCAAAAATTATTATTTTTTTAAACAACAATTTAATCAAAATTTTATCCCGAAAAAAATTTTTTTTTTTGCAAATTAAAATCATTATTTTATTAATCTAAAAATTTTAAAAAAATTTTTTTAAAAAAAAAAAAAAAAATTATTTTTAAAAACTTATAATAACTTTAAACTTATTAATTAAAATTTTTAAAAATTAAACTAAAACAAATCCCTTTTATAATATTTTTTTTTAAATTATAAAAATTTTTTTTAATTTAAATTTTTTATTATTTTTTTTTTTTTTTTGCTTTTTTTTTTTTTTTTTTTTATTTTTTTGTTAAATTTTTTTTTGTTGGTTATTTTAATTTTATTATATTATTAATTTTTATATATTATTATATTTAAAAAAAAAAAAAAAAAAAATTTTTATTAAAATTATTTTTTATAATATATTATATTATTAATTATATTAATTTTTTATTACTTTAATTTTTATTTCCCTTATCCTTTTTTTTTTCTTCATTCCCTTTTTGGGCTTCTTTGTATTTTTTTTTTTTTTTTTTTTTTTTTTTTTTTTTAACCCCGGGGGGGGGTTTTTTTTTTTTTTCCCCCCAAACCAACAAAAAAAACCCACCAAAAAAAAACCAAAAAAAAAAAACACCAAAAAATTAAAAAAAATTTTTTTAAAATTTTTTTTTCCTCTTTTTTTTTCAAATTTTTTTCTCCCTTTTTTTTTTTTCCAATTTTCCCCCATAAATATTCCCCCTATTTCAAAATTTTTCTTTTTTCAAAATAAAAATTTTTTTTTTTTTTTCTTCTTTCAAAATTTTTTTTTTGAAATTTTCTTTTAATTTTTTTAAGAATAAATTTATAACAAAAAATTTATTATTTTGTTTTTCCACTTCCCCCTTCCTTTCCCCAAAACAATTTAAAATTCATTTTTTAATCTTAAATTTTTTTTAAATTTTAATTTTTTTTTAATTTAAAAATTTTTTAGAATGAAAAATTTTTTTTTGTTTGTTTTTGGTTTTTTTTTTTTTTCCCCTTTTTTTTTGGGGGTGGGTTTTTTTTTTTATTTAAAATAAAAAAAATTTTATTTTTTATTTAAAAAAAAAAAACTACCCAAAAACGCCCCACCCCCCAAACCCCCCAAAAACCCCCACAAAAATTTTTTAAATATATCAATTTTTTTTAGAATATTAAATTTTTGTTAATTCCCAAAAACCCCCGATTCCTTTTTTACCTTCGGAAATTTTTCCCTTTCCCTTTCCTTTGCTTTTTTTGTGTTTTTTTTTTGTTTTTTTTTTTTTTTTTTTTTTTTTTTTTTTTTTTTTTTTTTTTGTTTTTTTTTTTTTCCCTTCTAAAATTTTATTTTCCAAAAAGGGCCCCTTTTTTTTCCCCCAAAATAAAAATTTAATTTCTGGCCCCCCTTTAATTTTTTAATTTAAAAGTTTTTTAAATTTTTTTAAAATTTTTTTTTTTAATTTTAATTTTTTTTTTTAAAAATAAAATATTTTTTATTTTTTTATATAAATTAAATTTTTATATAACTTTTTTTTCTTTTAAGGTGAAAGGCCCCTTTTTTTTTTCCTTTCTTTACTTCCCTACCCTCCGTCTTTTTTTTTTCTTTTTTTTATTTTTTTAAACCATCAACGCAAAGCAACAATTGAAGACCCCCCAAAAAAAACCCCCCAAACAACCCAAAAAAAAACCCCAAAACCCCCTTTTTTTTTCCCCCCCAAAAAAACCCAAAAAAAACCCCAAACACACCCATTATTTTTTAAAATTTTTTTTTTAAAATTTTAATCAAGAAATTTATATTTACTGGGATGAAATTTAATTTTTTAATTTATGCAAAAAACGTATTCCCCTTGTTTGCCCAAATCATTTTTGAAAAAAAAATTCCCCGTTTTTTTTTTAAATTTTAAAATTAGGCCATTTTTAATTTAATTTTTTTAATTTTTTTAATATTTTTTAAAAATTATAAATTTTTGTTAATTAAAATCCCGGTTTTTTTTAAACAAAATTTTTCCCCCCCCCCCCCCCCCCCCCCCCCCCCCCCCCCCCCCCCCCCCCCCCCCCCCCCCCCCCCCCCCCCCCCCCCCCCCCCCCCCCCCCCCCCCCCCCCCCCCCCCCCCCCCCCTTTTTTTTTTTTTTTTTTTTTTTTTTTTTTTTTTTTTTTTTTTTTTTTTTTTTTTTTTTTTTTTTTTTTTTTTTTTTTTTTTTTTTTTTTTTTTTTTTTTTTTTTTTTTTTTTTTTTTTTTTTTTTTTTTTTTTTTTTTTTTTTTTTTTTTTTTTTTTTTTTTTTTTTTTTTTTTTTTTTTTTTTTGGGGGGGTCCTTTTTTTTTAGGGGTTTTTTTTTTACCCTTTTATGGGGGGAATTTTCCCTTTTTTTTTTTTTTTTTTTTGAATCCCTTTTTTTTTTTCCCTTTTTCCCCCCCTTTTTTTAAAAAACCCCCAAAAATTTTTCCTTTTTTCCCCCCCCCCCCCCCCCCCCCCCCCCCCCCCCCCCCCCCCCCCCCCCCCCCCCCCCCCCCCCCCCCCCCCCCCCCCCCCCCCCCCCCCCCCCCCCTTTTTTTCCCCCCCCCGATTTTTTTTTCTCCAAATTTTATTGGATTTTTTTTTTTTTTTTTTTTTAGGTAGAACAAGCGGAATAAATATAATAATAACCAGTGTACATGTCACCTCATACATCGGTGTGGTCAAAATAATTACTTTCAAGAAACGTTAAAGAGCCTGGAAGAAGTGCTACAACTTTCGGAAACTAATACAAAAGAAATTCTTGTAACAGGGGATTTTAATAGCAAAAAGACTGGGAAAGTTTCGATCCCAGAGCTCAGCCAGTTTCGTGGAATACAGAATTACTAGAAGTCATTAATGAATTTTGTCTCTTCTAGAATGTAACAGATCATGCCAGGATAAGAGGGCTGGATAAACCGTCTGTGCTTGACTTAATATTTACAAAGCATAAAGATGAAATTATGGAGTACTGCCCTCCTCTAGGAAAAAGTGATCATGTAGTAATTAAGTTGAAATACTGTCTGCAACACGAAAAACTCGAAAGGAAAGGAAAGTACAATTGCAAGAGAGGTAATTATAGAAGCCTTAAAAATTTCTTTAATGGAATAAACTGGA
>NC_051428.1:3780506-3785506 GCF_015228065.2 Penaeus monodon | reverse complement strand
AAGTCATCTGCAGTAATTCACCGTTTCTGTAATTTATTCCTAAAATATAGGTAATTATTATTAATTATAAGAACTCTTTTGGAACTGAAATTGATTTAATATTAAGAATTACATATTATATTTTACCAAAGATGTGTCATGATTTGAAATTCATCATTTTTCTCAAACCTTTCCCTAAAATGTCTGAGATCAAATTACTACAGTTTATTCAAGAGGATATACTGTATAACTCCAAGTATAGTTAATAAATTTAGCAAGAGTCATATTTAGAATATATTTCATATGCAAAAAAAAAAAGCACACTTTGTTTTACTGACTTTTTAATCATTCAATTCTTTGTTAGCATCCCAAAATATAGTTTAAAACGCTCGATTTACGTAAAAGGCTCACCATCAATTAAGAAGTGATTTGAAATTAAATACAATAATAACAAATATTCTTTCTGTATGACTTCCCCTTATTGAAATAGTGCAATTTACAAACTAAATTATGTTTTAATGTAAAAATACCTAATTTTCTAAACTCTATCATGACTTTTAATTCTAGTTTCTCATCCTTTTTTCTTGCATTCAGACAACAAAACCTCAATCCTTTTGCCATTAAAGCAGAAAAAATAAAATTAACAATCTTTTGCAATGTTCATCTTTCTTTGTTTAGCATACTAGAGATATGAGGGAGTAAATAAGTCAGATTTACCTAAATTTCGGACATAAATAAGTTTATTTGAAATATATAAAAATATATTATATACAAATATTTGCTTTCTGTATGACTAAATAACAAACTTATTCATAAGTAGTATTTAAACTAAATTATGGTTCTTATATGTAAAAATATTTTTAATTTTTCATTACTCTATAATAATACTTTTATTAACTACAATCATTCTTTGTAAAATCTCATACTCTATTTTATTCTATTTCATTATACATACAATAACTCTAAATTCTTATATATGATAACTTATAAATCATAGAAATAGAAAATAAGAAGGATATATAAAACAATATATTTGCAATGTTTATTCTTTCTTTATTATGAAATATGTATCATATAGAAATATATAAAACATATAAGGTGTGTTTTATCATATATAATCAATAATATACTATTTTAGAATAAATAACTTGATACCATTATCCAATATATATATATATATATATATATATATATATATATATATATATATATATATATATAATATATATATATATATATTATATATATAAAATATATTTTATCTATATATCTATATATATATATATATATATATTATTATATATCTATATCTATATACATTATATATATATCTATATATATATATATTATATATATATTATATATAAGTTTATTATATAATATTATTTATATTATATATATATTTATATATATATATAATATATATATAGATGATAATATTATATAATATATATATATATAATATATTTAATACTTATTTATATCATACGAAAAAATATTTTTATATAATTTTATTTATTTATTATTTAAATCACTTCTCAATTTTGATTCTATTTTAGTAAAATTATAATTTATATTATATCATATATGCTAAAAAAAATTTAATGATTAAAAAGAATTTAAGAATATTGTAATATCTTTTTATTTTCTTAAAAATATACTAGTAACTTTATATTTTAAAATTATATTGTAAATATTATATAATAAATATATAGTATATTGTATTGTATGATATATTTCTAAATAATAGTATATAAATATATATTAAATTCATCATTTTTAAAAAAGTTTGAGATAATATGAATAATATATATAAATTATGATAGAATTATGAAAATTATATGATAATATGATCTTATCATATATATATAATATATATTATATTATATAAGATATCTTATTAATATAGTTAATATTAATCATTTTATATAACATTCACAGTAAATATGATATATTATTTGTTAAATATATATATATTTAGATATATATTATATATATCACTTATAAATCTTTGATAATTGCTATTTACTAAATTACTATATTATTTAATACTAATATTATATGTACAATATAAAGTGTAACTGCTTAAAATAGTTATATTAAAATATTCTATGATATTGAAATACTTTTATATATATCTTATGCATAACAGAATTATATATTTTTCTATATATATATTATATTATGTAAATTGAAGTCATATAATAAATATATTATTATTGAATGAATTATTTATATCACAATTTTATATAAATACAGTATTATATATGATTGTTTATTATAATTATTGTTATTAATATAAATATTATTATAAAAAGAATTATATTAACAAAAAAAAAAATAATAAATAATCATAATGTTAGAAATAATTCAAATATATATACTTGTCGAATTATTAACATACTTAATATATTAATTCATATAATAACATGATAAAATTTATCAGTTGATATGAACCTTTAAATTATAGATTAAATATGAAATCATTCTGAAATATTATTATTTTATTTATAAAAAAGTTTTCTAGATCTACTAATTAAAATACAAACAGAGTTCACTTTAAACATCGACCTATGATTGAAGTTTAGCATGAACATCACAAATATTAAATATATTATTATATTAATCATAATTATAGTACATTATAATATTGAATGTTTCTATGTATTTCTTAAAATATATTAATGTATAAATCTATTAAATCATCAAAGGTAATTATTATCTAATGCATAGTACTTATTTATATTATCATATGTAACGATATTATAATATATTAGTTTTGATCCTTTATTTGTTATTATCAATCAATTTTATTTATTATCAACAACTTTATCGTCAAAGTCATGTAGTCTTTGTCATATTTTTATCTTTTTTTATTATAATATTAAATTATTAATAATATGATTATTAATTATAAAATATATTATAAATTAATTCATTAGTTAAATATATTCATTTAATATATTATGATATTATATTAATTATCATTACTAACAACTTAATTCATATATAGCTATTGTATTGATCACATTTTATATGTATATATACTACTTAGTAATAATATTAAATATGAAGGTTCATTGTTTCATTAATTACTTTTTTTTTACAATTCTCCCTTATATCTGCTCTATTTATTCACACATCTCTCATTCATATATATTTACAATCTTCTCAAATAGTAAATGATTTATCATTATTATTATCAATATCATTTCTTATCTTATTAATTATTTTTTTATCTATCTGGAATAATGGTTATTGTTGTTAAATCTATTATCCTATAACTTTATTCATGAAATTAAGTCATTATATAATTATTATGATTATGCATAATTATTATTATCATCTTCATATTTTCAAGACTCAAAAATCAATCTATTTAATATAAATCTACAGTATCAACTTTATTGTCATTATAAACTATTTCTCAAATTGCATTATCAAATTGATCATTTTTACTGACATTACATCATTCGTTTTCATATTAGCCTCTACTTATCTCATTAAACTACTCTTCAACTATCTATCATTCTTTTTTGTTTTCATTATTATCATATTATTAATTATTATTTTTGTCTATTCATTATAAAACTGTATTATTTTATTAATTATTATTATTAATTTCATCATTCATCTATTATTATTATCTTATTATACTATTCTTCAGTTCCATTATCCTTTCCTGTATTTTTTACATTATTCATTTATCTCTATCTCTTATTGCTCTCATCCTTACTTTTCTTTATAATATATTCCTTCTTAGTCAATCAATTTATTAATCTATACTTATCATCATTCCCCTTTACTATTCTTATCAAATCACTCACTCTTTCTATCTTCATACCATATCCTCTAATCTGTCTGTCACTTTCCTGTTATTATTATTGTAATCTTCTTTATATATATCAATATCCTATCATATATATTAAATTTTAATATCATAACTATTATATTATTATTATCACCTATATATATACCACTTTCCGTACTATTTCTTCTTACCCAATATTCTATCTGTCCATGGTTCTCTTTTCTTAATCTTTACTTCCTCAACTTTCCCTTCCACCAATCTAATCGCAATCTTTTATCTTCTTTCTATTCTTATTATTTCTTAAATCTAAATCTCATGAAAGTACTTGCACCATCCCCTTCACTCATCCTCATAATTTTCACACACTCCAAAACACATCATTATCTACTTATCAACTCTAACACTAATCACACACCTATCTCTACACATTCAGATCAACTATTCATCCGACATGCAACACAAAATTGTCAGTTTAATGCTACACATTGACACACATCCCTTACACACCACTTTCACATATACCACCTCTATTTCCTTTTTCAAATGTTATTCAATTGTACACTCTTTTTAATACTATTTTACTGTATACCATATAATTATATCTACTTATTATTTATATTCCATAGCAGTACATTATAAAACTGACTGAAATTCTTAGTCTTGCCTATCATCCCTTCTATATTCCTGTCTCATTCCTTTCTTTCTTTGAATACTCATGCAATGTCCCTCTTTCATATTCCTATGTCTAATTTCCCTTATAATTATATTATATTGATCATCATTCTAACTATAATTAAATATTATTATCCTTTATAACTATTACCCTATCAGATAAAATAACTATTATCTAATCGTACTAATCTTCATTCATAAATACCCTTCAAAACCATTAAACCTTATACCAATATCACTTCTCTATCTGAAATCGTCTATATATTCTAGCTCTCTTTACCTTTATATATTATATATATATATATATATATATATATATTTATATTTAATATATATTATTAAATTATTATTTATATATAATTTATATATTATTAATATATTATAGCTAATTTCCTATATATAATATAATAGAATGTGTTTAAATTGTCTATTATGTATGTAGTTGTATGTTGTTGTATTTTATGTTGTGTGTTTTGTTGTGTGTGTGTGTGTGTTGTGGTGTTGTGTGTTTGTGTGGTGTGTTATATATATATATATA
>NC_051428.1:3765506-3773006 GCF_015228065.2 Penaeus monodon | reverse complement strand
GAAGTAGCCTACATCTAATTCACAAATCTTCAAATATAGTTTTCATAAATCTATTCACTTCTTTGTTGCTTATATATCTTAATTATTGCACAGTGATAATATGATAACAGAGAGGAATACATCTATCTCCTAGTGCATGTGTTTAATATGCATCAATCTGATGTCCTTTTCATGGAAAATATGGACATCCAGAAAAGCTTACCCAGAAAGACTTAATAATTTAAACCTGAATTGTAATCAAAGTTGATAAAAAGCTATATTGACTATTTAATCAAGCTGATAAACTGTATCAATCCTCAGACAAACAATGCCATAAAACAAACAAAAGCCCTGAGATCTCCGACATTCAACTTGAGACTCACCAGCAGAATGAGATCGCCGATGCTATACTCGGAGAAATAGCCTGGTGCAGCAGCCGAGGCCCTCACGGCTTCCCACAGCTTTGGCAGAGAGCTTCCCTGGTAGTGGCCGGTGACCCTATACGGCAGATTGTAGTTGCGGAAGAGATGGGCCTGGATTCTGTTGGTGTTGGCCGAAGTAGCAACAAGACACATCTGTTGTGTGGTAAGGTGATGTTGTGGTTAGAAAAGGCTTACTAAATTGAAGAAAGATTTGGCTTTTAAATTCCCCACTCAAAATCCTCTTTGATTCATATTCTCTCCGTTTACCTCAACATAACCCTCACTCAGTGCTTTGTTCCCTAATGTTTTACATAAATATATCAACTATGGAAAAATTTGTTCCCTTGGTGATAATCAAATGAAGATATATCTTCCACACACAAATATAACCATCAAATACAATAAATATCACAGAAAACAAAATAAAAAGTCTCAAAGTCCCATACCTTTGGGGTATCGACATTTCTTGCAGTTTCAATGAGTGACATCTCTCCCATGTTTTCTTTGAGGATCTCCGTCCATGCATCAGAGTCGTAGTACGAGTTTTTCATGAAGAGACCTGTAGCCCCCTTTAAGGTAGTCTGAGTGAAGATCTGCGTGCTTAGCCTACGGTACAATTTTTCACAATCGTCTAAGGAAGACCGGTGGACGCCTGTGGAAAGGGAACGAGCATACGAAAAACATAAAAATATACACTCAAAAAGCTCAAAAGAATATACACAAGGAATCTAAATTACAGGAGACAAAGAGTTCACTCAATAAAATATCATTCTTCTCTCTCATTTCATCTAGCCAATAACTTGGAATCTCGAGAAATCGTTCTAATCCCAAGCTAACTAAACCTGTCTCTCCAAGCATCACCGACTCACCTAATAAAACCGCTAAAATGGCTCCTGTCGATACACCGCACACATAATCGAACAACTCGTAAATTGGCTGGCCGGCTTCCTCTTCAATTTTCTTCAGGATTTCCAAAGCAACCAAACCTCTGGAAATGTTAGGTATTGCTATATAGCAACAGATATATAAGTACAATTTCAAATATTCTTTCCATAAGTAATAATGATGACTCGAATGCTGATAATAATGTAATTAATAATAATCATAATAACAATGATAATAGGAACAGTAATAATAATAATAATAATAATAATAACAACAATAACAAAAATGACAATAATATCAATCATATGGAAGAAGAGTTTCCTCATTATCCCCCCCCCCCCCAAAAAAAAAAAAAAAAAAAAAAAAAAAAAAAAATCTTTTCCATTTTGGGCTATCAGCAATAAAGAAAAAGCCCACCTGACGCCACCGCCATCGATTGTCAAAAGCCGGATGCCATGCCCTTTGACTGGGAAGGTGTGGCCGAGCAATGCCAAAGCTTCTCGTGCTTCGTACTCCACATAGCGGTCGTTCGTCTTGGTCAAAATCCGGAGCAACCGTCTTATGCCTCCATTCTGCAATGAACCACAGAAAAAATTCTAAAATATATATCCTAAAAAAAAAAAACACCTTGTACAATCCACTCTTCCTTGTATGATGATTAACAGTGTTACTTTGTAGAACTTGATCAAATATACATAATATTATCCAGGAATTGAAAAAATATTCATAAAATTACCTATACATTTATCATGAAACAACAGTAAATTCAGATGGTAACTTCACAATAACAATAAACGACTCTAAAATTTATCAATATTTTCAAAACTTAATAAAATGGACAAAAATCTATAAATACAATTTATGACTTCATACCAATATAAACGATCAGAGTCACTTCCAGGCAAAAAAAATAATTAAGCTGAACCCAATGCAGATCTAGATCTGCCTAATGTAACAAGGTACAAAAAATATATATGCTTAGTGCTTACACAATCACAATAACTCAGTATGAAGCAATGACAAAACCATAACTTATAATGCATATTAACTAGCTTGGTGACAGCTGCCTATTTATCATGCTTCTATAGTACCCATTTATCTGCAAATATGTGCCATAGTTCCTCAGATACCTAAACCATTTTCTGTTAATTATCAATCAATCATAATGAATAAAAACAAATTAATAATATTAATTTTGACCACCAAAACCTACTAAATGACTACACATATACATCTTGCCTTATGACAAAGGCAGCATCATGACAGGACTGACCTTGACTGCAACTCCTTTGGCGTCAGGGTGTTGTCTGAGATGGACGCAGAGGTCCTCCAGCTTTCTTAGTCTCCCACCCTCTGTCAGGTGGTCTCCTAGACCCCTCACGAGGTATCTAGTCCTTGCATCGATGCTGGCCTGTGGAATCATATTCATTTGTTAGTGTTACTTAAGGAGAATGGCTGTTCTATTACCGATGCAGATACCTGTTCTATTACTGATGCCGACCTCACCCCAAGAGAAATAAATAGCATGCTTTTCCTGTTACCAAAACACCCACAGAAAATTTCTTTTACCGTGTTTGTTTTTCCGGAGATGAAAGGGAAATATTTCATTTTCTTTTCTTCTGTCTAATGTTAGTTCAGACTGGATAAAGCTGAAGAATTATTAATTTCATACAATGATATTGTGCTCTTACATCACTGGACATAAGCAAATAATATATCTAAGAAGATGAAGAAAAGACAAACAATATAATAATAAGAAAAAGAAAAATGAAAATTAGGAGTGGAGGAGGAGGAGAAAAAGAATTAAAGGGGAGAGAATAGATGGAGAAAGAGAAAAAGGAGAAGGAAGAAGAGGAAGAGGAGAATAATAAATAAAGAAAATAGCTTAAAAATATATTACACTGACCTTTGAAATCTTATCTTTCTTCACTCTCCATTTTGGCAAATTCTTTTCACTGCTTTGTGATTCGTCACTCTTGGAGAAATTCAGTTTCACTTGCGAGAAATAGAGCGGAATGTAGGCGTTCACGGTCTTCATGGCCTTTTGGAACTCGCTCTGTCTCTCTTCTGCAGTTTCTGAATTAGATAAAAATAAAGATAATATGAACTAAATATATGAAATGAAATCTATATGGCTAAGAAATAAAATATGCTTTTTATATCACAAAATCAGTTAAGACAATACAAAAGGATGAGATAAATATGGCCTTCCATTCTTTCAAGACAAGACTGAAGAAGAAGAAGTAGAAGAAGAAGAAGAGGAAGAAAAAGAAGAGGAAGAAGAAGAAGAGGAAGAAGGCGACGAAGAAGAGGAAGAAGGCGAAGAAGAAGAAGAGGAAGAAGAAGAAGAAGAAGAAGAAGAAGAAAGCTAAAACAGATTCCACCATAATACCTACCACTTGGTTTTGTTACAACGGAGATTTTCTTGACCTCCGACTCGCCTTCTGCCTTCACCTCCTGTGAGCTCGAAAAGGCCTGGAAAGGGTTGCGCACAATCTCGGGCAACTCCTTCTGTATGGTACCGAGGGAGGGGGTGGTGCGTGTGAAGTAGTCGCGGAGCATCGTCATCAGCCGCCATTGCGTCACGCTGCTCCCCCCCGATGCCATCTTTCTCCCCCCTCTATCGAAAACACGAGAGACAAAAAGAAATATTAAACATGGTAATGTGCAAATGACTGTATATATGTCACAGAAAAAAGGAATCTGATGTACCACTCACATACATCTTTGTCCTTGAGGAAAAATTCTTACATTTCTCACAATTTCAGAAGGACCCTCATCCCTCACTCTCTCACATAATGAACAAAACATCAAATAAATATAAATACCAATAACCTACCTATTTATTTACAAAAAAAGAAAAAAAATACTAGAAGAGACACGAATAATCTGTTCATTCTAGAGTGAAAAGAGTTACCTCTTTAGTCACTTATGCTATCATAGATACACTATCACCTCTTTGATAACAAATTCTTTAACATTGTGAGACCAGAGGGCTTGTCCCAAATATGTACCCTGAACCCTGATAGACTATGAATAAGATACCCTACTGATAAGAATAATAGGGAATAAGTGACCATTACTGTGAATTAATAGGATGATAATGATTTGTGGTGATGATACTGATGATGATGATGATTTGTGATGATGTAATGATGATGACGACGATTTGTGATGATGATGATGATTATGATGATGATTTGTGATGATGATACTGATAATGATGATGATTTGTGAATATGATAAATAAAGATAAAGATAAAAATAAAGATGATGATGATGACAAAGGTATATAAAGATGACAGTGATTACAACCATAATAATTGTCGCTACCAATAACACTACCATCACTTCAAAAAACACTTCCACCCTTGCAACAATATCTACAACCTCTTTTTCCCTTGCACTAAACCCCAAACAAACAGAGTTTCACCGACCCCAAGGCAAGCAAATATGGCTGGAAATATGCCAGCCAACCATGCAGAGCGCCACTGATTGAAGGAGAGTGAGAGTGCAACTGGGTGTGCAACTGTGTGTCAAGGTCAATGTTGCATTGCAAGCTGATACTCAAACAATCCTCCTCATTCATAAAAATAATATCTTTCACCGAATCTGATCTAGTAATGAAAAAACAACATTATTTAAGCAAAACAAAACAAAATGACATAACGCATATGTAAGGGTTATAAATACATCTCTCCCTTATCCTCTGGATTAACAACAAACTGGCAACCCCCTTGGCATGCAACCAGGGGCCAGGCAGCAGGAGTCGACCTTGGGCATTTAATCTATTTCCCGAACGATAACAAACCAATAACTTGTGTTGCATTCGGTCTCATTTTGATATGACAACTTTATAAAAAGCGTTGGCTGTAAATTTGGTGTTAGGAATCATCTTTTTCATTATCTTACATATTTCCCTTCAGATATTTGTGTTGTTGTTGTTGTTGTTATATGTATTAGCAAAATATAAATAGACATTATTGAATCATATAGTTCTAAGACAAGAAAAAAATGACCTTGTAAAGATGCCTGTAAATTTTATATATATATATATATATATATATATATATATATATATATATATATATATATATATATATATATATATATATATATATATATATATTTATATACATATATATAATTTTTTTTTCTAACTCTGACAATTGCCAGAATCTGTATTTAGATTTTTTTCTTTGATTTGAAAAAGTAAATAAAAACATAAAAATATTCCTGAAAACTATTACACCAATAAAAAAAAATGCAAACAAGAATAGGGTAAACTATGAAAAATAATGAAAAAATAAAGAACTACAATATTAAAAACAGAAACAGAAAAACACAAGTCCTCTGCCTTTCTGTCAATCAGTCTATTAGCCTTGTTTACCTGCCTGCATCTCTCTCTACATGAAAATCTACCAGTCTGTTCTATGCATGGATATACATTCTACAAAAAAATAATCAAAATAATCTGAAATCTGAATTACAGAAGTAAAATTGAAAATAATGACAACCAACTCTCTAAAGGAGAGAGGAAAAGGCATATCAACCTATGCAATATACCATATTCCCTCTGTACCCATGCACGTGCAAGCAATCAGCGAGTGGCCATATACATCAATAACAAGCATACACAAGCCCTTAGCTGACAGACCTCCTCTGGGTTGTATTCTTGCCAGAAGCGTTTTGGCAGGACAGAACTTGTGAAAGATCGTGACAATGGCATGAATGGTATGTGCTTCCCAAATATAACTTTGCTTTAAATAATCTACAATAAGAGTCACCAGTATTCCATAGATGGGATGCATCTCTTACTGCATAAAATCAGGATGCCTCTAGTGTGCCTAGTATATGATATCCTCAATTCTCCTCAGCCCAACTGGCCTATAACAGCCACGGTAAGAAATGAGGGTAAAAGACCTCTTGTTTTTTGGTGAAAAGAGATTCAAGTCAAAGAATGCAATAACAGTGACATTGATGACATGAAATGCTAACTCCACATTCAATGAAAGTAAGAGAAAGTCCTTGTCAGAGAGAGAGAGAGAGAGAGAGAGAGAGAGAGAGAGAGAGAGAGAGAGAGAGAGAGAGAGAGAGAGAGAGAGAGTGAGGAGAGTGAGGGAGAGGAGAGAGTGAAGGAGAGAGTGAGAGAGAGAGAGAGTGAGAGGAGAGGAGAGAGAGAGAGAGAGAGAGAGAGAGAGAGAAAAGTGAGAGAGAGTGAAAAGTGAGAGAGAGTGAAAGTGAGAGAGAGTGAAAGTGAGAGAGAGAGTGTGAGAGAGACAGAGGCAGAGAGACAATGAGAGAGAGAGAGAGAGAGAGAAAGGGAGGGCAAGAGACAGATTGAGGGGGGGGGGGAGGAGGAGGGAGGAGGAGGAGGAGGGAGGAGGAGGAGGAGGAGGAGGAGGGAGGAGGAGGAGGAGGGAGGAGGAGGAGGAGGAGGAGGAGGAGGAGGAGAGGAGGAGGAGGGGAGGAGGGGAGGAGGGGAGGGAGGGAGGAGAGGAGGAGGGAGGGAGGGAGGGAGGGAGGGAGGGAGGGAGGGAGAGGGAGAGAGGGAGGAGAGAGAGAGAGAGGAGGAGGGGGAGGGAGGGAGGGGAGGGAGGGAGGAGGGAGGGAGGGGGAGGGAGGGAGGGGGGGGGGAGGGGAGGGAGGGAGGAGAGAGAGAGAAGAAGATAAAAGAGAGAGAATAAAAAACAATTATGTTGAATAAACTTTGCACTAGGTTTGAAAGCACAATAAATATAAGTCTCAAAACTAATTCATACTTTGTAAAAAAAAAATATCAACAATGGCACAGAAATTTGAAATAATGTATTGTCATCCTAACAAATAACCAAAGAAAACTTTACAAAAAGGAAAAAAATCTTATATACAGGACTGATTCTGCAATCACCCTATTAAGAAAAAAATCCTAGTCATTCTTCAGGTCATGTGTTGCAGAGCAATGACCTTTCCATTTCTTCTGGCATTTGACCTTTGATATTTCATTTGTCTGTCAAAAACCAGATTTCTGCAACATTTCATACAGTTGCACTGCCACAAGTAGAGTCTCGGTCATGACATAAAAATACATCAATGTCCTAATTACCATCAAGTTATTAATAAAACACTAATAATTCTTGTGTTTTTTTTTTACAAATTCCTGGACTAAATCAATACCCTGTATGAAACAGATCATAAAAACACAAGCTTAAACACATAAATTCAATGAATTTAC